>NC_056717.1:8789893-9054893 GCF_018831695.1 Puntigrus tetrazona | reverse complement strand
AAATATCTTTCTTCTGGTTAAGTTTCCAGTCCTATAGGCAAACAGCTTGTTTCTATATTCTGTTCAGTTTTGCCTATTGGTTTATACTGATGAATTCAGAAGAGGTTTCCACTGCATTTTCACTGCAGGATGACGTAAAGTGCTGGTCAGATCTTGCTGCAGCTGGCTAATCTGATGGCTGTCACTATAATGGCTGTAACGGTGCATGGCTGGGATGATATACAGAGGCTAATAGAAATAGAACAGCAGCTGGGGGTCTCTTTACTGTATAAACTGCAGTTATCAATCAATGGCCTATACCGTCAAACGCAAATAAAAAGCGTGGATCCAAATTTTATGCCTGCAATATCTGCAATACGTCTCTTCAAATAGGAAAGCAGTGAATTTGTTCCCTGCGGCACAACAGCAGTAGGATCATGGTTATTCATAGGGCAGTGTAGTGTGACTGATGTGACTGCAGCAGTTACTGGAACTGGAAATGACTGAGAACTGATTCGAGGAACCTGAGAGTGTCTGTGCATATCAGGTTGCAACAGTTTTTTTTCTAAGACAAACCTATCAATGATGCAGCACAAATTCACTTAAGACCATTCCAACGTCTCAGCTGTGGATGATGATATTAATCAGAATTTGGCCATATTCTGATTACGTATACATTACATTAGTAAAGAGGTCTGCATTTATTTGATCAAAATATAGTGAAAACAGTAAAACTGTATTATTGTGATGGCAAAGCTTAATTTTCAGCAGCAATAGAAAGTCTTATTTTTATTCCATTCGATTATGCTTTTTCTGATGTAAATGTGACGTTATGTGACATTGTTTACAAGCTATTATACTGATATCTTTCCAATTTTTAAGAATCAGTATCTATGTTTTTGCTTCCACTCAAAAAGATATTTTTACAGCATGGAATAATAAATTCTTTGTGGTGTATTTTGAGCTGAAACTTCACCAACACGCTCTAAGGACACATGAGACTTAAATCTTAAAGGAACACACCAGTTTTTTTTTTTTTTTTTTTTTTTTTTTTTTAAATAGGCTCCTTTCCCAACTCCCCCAGATTTAAACAGTTGAATTCTACCATTTTTGAACCCATTCAGCTAATCCACTAACTCCGGGTCTGTTTAACTCTAGGGGAGTTGGAGTAGCCTATTTTCACAATGAGTGGTGTGTCTTTAAGCCAGGGATCACCACGTTCAGTCCTGGAGGGCCGCAGTTCTGAAGAATCAAAACACACCTGAAGCAGCCAATTAAGATCTTATTAGCCATACTTGAAATTTCCAGGCAGGTGTGTTGAGGCAAGCTGGAGCTAAACTATGCAGGACACCTGCACTCAAGGATAGTTTGATGACTCCCGTTTTAATCTTTTGAATAATTTTTGGATGCTTCAGAGAAAAAAAAACAATATAATTGCAAATATTATAATTGTTTCTATAGCACATCAAATTGCATTTTGACTCCTGTCCGGCTGTCAACTAGATGGATCTAAATGTATTTTCATTTTAGTAGTACTGCTGTTTGGATGGGTTGCAGGGACAGGAACTTGGGTTCACAATGAAACTATCAAGTAAAATGAGGCTTTTCAGACTGTCACATGCACTGTATGTTTGGAAAGTAATTTCCTTTTTTCCTAATTTCCTATATGTTTCGTTCCCGAAGGTTGACCTGCAGAGGACCTTCACATTCCGGAACTCAAAGCAGACATACAATGGCATCCCGATCATCGCTGCTAACATGGACACCACCGGCACTTTTGAGATGGCACAGGTGCTCAGCAAGGTGAGCGCTTCTTTAAACAAAGCACAGTAACCGATGCAACGCAGCACCATGTATCTTTGCAATATAACAGGGAAAGTCTTGTTTTACTATGTTTTATCTCTGCGATTATCAAGATCTCACTGAAACATAATTAGCTGTGTCCTGTTTCCATGCACTGGGATCAAGAGGCTCTTATATTTCTGCCTGTCTCAGTGCCAGACACTCGCTGTCGTCTCAGACGTCTCCCCGCTCTGTCTTTCAGCACACTCTCTTCACAGCCATCCAGAAGCACTACTCCCTGGAGGAGTGGAAGACTTTCGCAGCCAGTCATCCGGAGTGCCTTGAGGTGAATGGGCAAAAATGGCTTTTATGCCTTTTTTAATCAAAAGCTGTTTAATTAACTGGTCCATCAGAAAAAACCAAAAAAAACACAGAGCAACAACATATTACAAACCACATAGCAATACAGTAACTGCCTAGCAATACAATAGCAATCACATTAATGGGTTAGTTTACTTAGAAATGATAAATCTGTTATTAATTACTCACCCTCATATCGTTCCAAAATCGTGCAACATTTGTTTATCTTAGGAACACAAATGAAGTTATGTTTGAAAAAATCAGACAGGTTTATCACCCTCCATAAACCTGCAAGAGCAATGCAAGGTAGTAAGGACATTGTTAAAATAGCCCATAGTCTGGTTCCATTATCTAGAGTACCATGGTTAACACACATTTAATACAAACACACCACTTGATTTTACCATTTGAAATGCATTTTTTCATCAGAATAGCATGACAGCAAATTATGCAATGCAACTGGAGTAATATCAATCATACAAAGCTTTAAATATCTTTCCTCTCATCCTCAGCATGTGGCGGCCAGCTCGGGCAGTGGAGCGGGGGATCTGGAGAAACTGTGCAGCATCCTGGACGCCATTCCTCTCATCCAGTACATCTGCTTGGACGTGGCCAATGGCTACTCTGAACACTTTGTGGAGTTTGTAAAAAGAGTTCGGGAAAGATTTCCAAAGCACACCATCATGGTGAGATTTGTGCCCAAATGTACTGCAACAAATGCTTTATCAATGCAATGAGAAAATAATTTGTTTATTTTGTGCGACCTTCAAATGCTATATAACTCCCAATCACGGTCATTTAGGCGGGAAATGTGGTGACAGGGGAGATGGTGGAGGAACTCATTCTGTCTGGAGCTGATATCATTAAAGTGGGCATTGGGCCAGGTATCAGATTAGATTTGTCCAGACTGCCACATTATATATGCATTGAATACAATTGTCTTTTAAATTAAATTCCATATAAACTAAACTGAATGTGGAGCTTGTTTCTGATGTTTTGAAACACTGTGATGTTCAGGTTCTGTGTGCACCACACGCATTAAGACCGGTGTGGGTTATCCTCAGCTGAGTGCTGTAATCGAGTGTGCCGACTCGGCCCATGGACTCAAAGGACACATCATCTCTGTAAGTATTTTGAGCATTCTGTAATGCTTAGACTGACAGGAAACCCAAAAACCAAAGGCATGATATTACCACAAGAGGGCAGCATCCTCAATTCAATTCCTGTGATTTTATGTGCCCCCTTCAGAAAGACTAAAAGGCCTAGTTTTGTAGGCCAGTCTGGAGGTTCTATTGGCAAAAAAGCAACAGGATTTAGCTACTTGTTAGCAACCACCACTTTCAAGAGAAGTAAAAGCTCGCAAGGAAATTCCTTACTCATGTACCTTGTTTTCACCCGTTTAAGAAAAGACTAATCTGACAAAACATACAAAAGTGTCATTATTTTATTTAAAATCAAAACACTCTTAAAGTGGTGTGTTACTTTAATGAACCAGTTATTTTGGGTAGCACTTTTTTTTATAGTCCTTTTCCTCTTATACACACTAAGTATTAATTATAGTAATTACAATAACTAGATTATAACTAGGTACTAACCCTAAACTTAACCCTACCCTATTTAGTTACCTTATATTACAGTACTCTCTTAGATAAGTATACATACTGTAAAATAAAGTGCAACCCTGTTTTTTATAAGTAAAACAAAAAAAAAAAAAAATTAAACCCAAAACCAACTTTGCATCCAACTTTGAGAAATGAGCCATAGGAGTGCTTTGCAACTGTGCTGCATTTTATATGACTTTATAGATGGTTTCATCGCATACATTTATTTATTTGTGGCGACCTGCCACAGTATCAAAACTGAGCGATTTTCCAAAAGGCTTCGATGAATAAACATGAGCATGTAATACTGGGGGAACCTCAATTTCTCGTGCTTAAAGCACCTCCTGCTGTCAGAGAATGAATGAGCATTTTTTAATAAATCCATCTGATTTAAGCAGCAAACAAATTTAATTTCTTATCAAAAACGAAATAAATAAAATACAAAAAAACTACTCCAGAAGGACTTCTAGCTGCTGTTATTGATTCTATTTGGATGTCTACCGGAAATTAAGTTAGAGCCACAAAAGTTAGGGTTTTTGTCGTTGAAACGGTTTATATAGCTATAAGAGTTTGTAGTAAAGCTTTTTTTTTTTTTTTTGCTCTCTCTTCTAGGACGGAGGCTGCAGTTGCCCTGGGGATGTTGCTAAAGCTTTTGGTGAATTCAGATATTAATAATTAATAATAGCTGTTGTAATTCACATGCTGTAATTCGGATAATATCATTGTCCAACTGGGTATAAAGTATTTTATCTAATAATAAATGTTACATTAGGCGCTGGGGCAGATTTTGTCATGCTGGGAGGAATGTTAGCGGGCCACGATCAGTGTGCTGGTGAAGTCATTGAAAAAGATGGCAAGAAGTTCAAGCTGTTTTACGGGATGAGTTCAGACACTGCCATGAAGAAGTATGTCGGAGGGGTAGCAGAGTACAGGTGAGGATATTTTCAAACACCAAGTTTCTAGCTATTCATTTTGTTGTTGTTTTTTTTACTAGAACATATTGCAGAGCATCTCATGTAAAGTACATCTGTTTATGTGATTTCAGGGCATCAGAGGGCAGGACGGTCCAGGTGCCCTATAGAGGTGACGTGGAAAACACCATCAGGGACATCTTGGGCGGCCTTCGGTCCACCTGCACATATGTAGGAGCTGCCAAACTCAAAGAACTGAGCCGCAGGACGACCTTCATCAGGGTCACACAGCAGTCTAGCCAAATGTTCACCTAGTCACGCACGCTGAAAACATGTACGCTCACAAATACAGATTCACCAGTTAAGGAATAATTAAATAATTCTGTGAATTTGGATGCGCTGTCCCTTTAAATGGCAGTCCAGAGATATATAAATGAAAAGGAAAGACGTGTTCATAAACATATTTCCCTCTGTCTTCCAGTTTTGTGTGCTCTTTCGGTTCATGAATCTACAGTATCTGATTCATTATGTAACTCACTCAAAACTATTACACTCATACAGACTGATCCACGGATACTGTTTCGCTCAGGTACCTTGCCGTACACCAGTGCATTTCCTTGAAAAACTAATTATGTTGAAGCACGGCTCAGTTTTGTTCAAGTTCTCTAAAGTATGCAATGCGTCTGCATTTGTACGAGACTGAGAGCGAATAAGAAAACAGGACAATACTGGGGTAAATTGAGTCATTCTTTGTAACTATGCAACCCATTCTCTCCCTAGAGTGTATCAATCAGAACGACGGTTTCAGAGTTTGAGAGAAAGAAATGCATGTTAGTTGAGAATTTAAACACCAGCAGAGAAAATTCTCTGCCACATTAAGATCTAGTCCCCCTGCATGTCGTGTGCGAGTTGATTTGAGCAGCGAGTGGTGCATTGTGTACTGTGGTGAACTATTTCTGCTGGCCTGCTTCCTTTGTGATTGTACAGAGGGTGTGGTGGGATGTCATATCAGACCATAGGAATGTGAAAACGGCTGCACCTCATTTCTACAACATGCCTTGTGCAGTTTAGATGAGGTAGAAAATGTTATTAAATGTATTACGAGTAAAATATTACATATTAAGGAATAAACACCTGACTGAAAATGGGGTTGCTTTATGCCTTAAAAAGCTTTATTTTTGGCAATTATGTGATCAAATGTGTTATATTGGAATAATGATTGACTATACATAATTGTATTATTACGCCAAGAAGAGAACGCTCCATTATAATGTACAAATACACTACAGCAAGAGATATAATGAAGCTTTTTACTACAATTGATAACTCAAAACCAAAATTGCGCCTATTGAGTTTGTATGAAATGAGAGAGAAAGAATAGCCTCCCCTCCTCGGTTTCATTTTTAATATCTATCAGACTTGGCTGACCTCTGACTTGACGTATAATGCAGATACGTCATACGTTGAGGCAGAAATCAACCAGGACGCGCTCTTAAGCACCTGAAAAACAAAGAAAAAGAATTGAGAAATATAAAACTACTGATTTAAAGATGTGACACAGAAACAACACTATGTTTCTCATAAAATATGCATTTGAGACTGATTTGCGTTGCTTTATGGGAGTGGGTGGGGACTTCTCTGGACAATCACTGGTATTTCCACTTTTTTTAATGCAATTTTTTTGCGAAGAAACAAGTCAAGTTGCACTCCAAGCCAAGCAAATCCCACCACATCAACATTTGTTAATATGTGCAAATTCAGAATTTCATTAAATTAACTCACCTTCTGTTCTAGACTACTGTACTTAGGTTGAAACTAAATGGTAAACACAAGGACAGACAAGCACACAAAGCTGAATCGTTTGGCTTATTGTGTCAAGTGTGGGTTCGTCAGTGTCTGATAAGATCTCAGTGTCTTCTATCTAAACATTGAATTGAATGATCCAGCCCTGGAACAGAAGCGAATACTCAAGGCCTCCACCTCCACCAACACCCACACTCCATTGACTAGGTGCACTGGAGCCAAAGAAGCCTGCGGAATACCTCTGCATTTGTTTGCGAGTATATGCTCATATCCCACGTTGTCTGACAAAAACGCTTTTAAAATCCCATTCTCTCAAATCACAAACTCCAAGAAGGGTGCAGTTTGCAATTGGCACTGTAATTTTTATTAGTACGTGTATACTGCAACAATAAACTTGTACTGGTATACAGACAATTTATTTTTTAAACAAATTTGTTCACAACCTGAATCAAATATTGTTTTTGTTGTTCAGAATAATGAAATAAGTTCTAACTAGAAAACCGGCAAGCACCATCAAAGAAAGGGACCAAAAAATCCAAGAAACAACGTGTGTGTATCCTACAAATAGACACACCACAATTAGAAAATAGAATTTCAATTCAAATTTTTTTTATATTAGTTTTCTTTTTAAAAAAGCTAGTGCAAGTACAATATTTTGCACAACTTACAGAGTATGCACGCATATGGAAATAAAATGAACCAAAAGAAAATAAAATTGCCTTTCACAATGATTTCCTACCTAGGGCTTTTAATTATTTATAATATAATATATATATATATATATATATATATATATATATATATATATATATATATATATATATATATATATATATATATATATATATTCCTTTACTAAGTAAGGTGCAAAACACTACTTCCTCTCCCAACGACCATCTCTTGCTACTGGCCAGACTCCTCTGATACAATTCCAGGAAAATAGAACCTCAGGATTGGATGTGACATTCAATTTTTCTTTAACAGTCTCACTCAACATTTCTGTTTGGTGTCTTACACACTATAGGTCCAATAAATCCACAGCAACGAAGCTATGGAGAAAACAACAACACTGATAATATGCCTCCACCCAGTCATTGTTTTCAAACAGTAGGTAAAGGTCCAATCTAGAGGTTTTATGCTCGTGGATCTTTCTGCCCAATGGCAAGCGAAAAAAGAAACTAGAAACAGCTTCCATTCCCCTTCCAATGGAAGACTTCAAATCTCTTTATGACAAGACCTGCAACACCTCTAGTCCAGCAAGCCCAGGGTATTACTGCTATATCTGAACCCACTCATTCCTGAGGAATGACCAATGGCTTCCTGTGTATCACAAAACACTTTTCAATCTCAAAAGGAAAAAAAAAAAAAAAAAGAAAAAAAAGAGGTGGCTGGACATGCGTGCACATTTAATGACAACCAAACGCCGTTCACCTGACAAGGAGTACATAATGTTATTTCACCTCCTGCTAATAGTTTGAGTATCTGGCCTCAGCTTTCAAATCAAGGGGCGATTATTCAAAATGAAACTATCTCCACCGTTCGTTCAGAATCCAATTTACACAAAACATACTTGGAAATGACCGACATGTTAAAATTAGGCCTAAAAAGATTTTACAGAGTACAATTTTACAGAGACATCTTATTAAGCATTCATTGGCAAAGAAATCCAGAATTACAAAATGACCTTTTTTTTTTCTTGAAGATATGTTATCTCTCGAGTGTAGTTGTACAAATTCTGAAGGATAAATACACACGTTACGAGGCTGTCGATTGCTATGCGTGAAGGTGACATCGGGTATGTGAAAACAGCATCTGTACACGAGTCGGTTCAGGCCTGCGATGGTCAACACGTCCCTGGCGTTTAGTTCCCAGTGGTCAACCAGTGTTGAGTGTCCAGTTCAACCCAACAGTGACAAATACTCCTCAGGGTTCATCAGAGGACGGTTGTACGAGTCTCTTTCCTGCGCCCGGCCAGATGAGGGTGACAGAACCCAGGACGTACCTCTCTCTGAGGAAGTGTTTGTCAGTTTACCGGCTCACCAAAACGGCGGGAGAGAAACAAGGGCCAGGCATGCCTCCTTTAAGTAGTGTGCACTGTTTTCACTATCCAGCACTGATACAGCTGAATGTTCATATATTAATTATAGAATTAACAATAAGACTAGTTACAATACCCATATCAAGCAGCCCATATATCATTAGTTAGGGTGAAACAAAACCATAGTGTGGGCTTGTAGAAGATTCTCAGCCTGAGGTTATTAATCCAGCGGTTTGGACAATTGACAAGATGTCAAACAACAGTCAAGTTGAACAGAGAAATCCTGACTGATTTTACAAGTGATTTCAAAGAAAAGCAAACTCGAAATAAAAGTTATTTTTTCTTTTGTCGTCGTTTCAATGAGAGCCACAATAAAAGAAAAGAAAATCTTTTGATTTATTTTTCAAACTGCTGAAACTCGCAATCCAACATTCGTCTTTTTTGTCATTTGTGCCAGAGAAATGAAAGTAAAAACAAGGAAATTGTCAGCGGTGCTCCTCTTATGAGAGCGAGCTGTCACAGAGCCGCTCGAAAACTCTTAAAAACATTCATTAAAACACTTTCTCTCGTCTCCTACCATGATAAAAGAGTGCTACAGAGGAGACCGAAGCAAAAGTACAAAGTCCAAAGTACATGAAGCAAGGTCAAATATAGAACCAACATGAAAATAAAACAAATGATGGTGTTCAAGCACACATCAGTACAACAAAAAGTAAAGTCATCTCAGGTTCATAGAGGACCATTTAAACTTTATTTTCGACTCTCTCTGTCCTCGTCGTCTCATCCCGTTGGACCCAGGAACGGATCGAGACGGAGGGAATTCGTATTGGAGGGGAGAAACTGCGATGACACCAACCTCTCACCCTATCTTCCTCAGGATTAGAAAGTGCTGAAACAGTATTATCAAGTCTATCTATTCTATAAATGACAAAAAAAATGTGCATTTTGTTTTTCTTTGTTTCTATAAAAGTGGTCCCCACTTTGATGAGGTCGATGAATCATTTCTCAGTCTTTTTTCAGTATCTTGCATGTGTGAGGATCTGGGCTTGTGACGTCAAAGGGACAACAGGCAGACGGACAGACAGCTTGTGATGCAGACAAACAGACGGATACACAGAGACGGACAGAGTGTGTTAGGAAGGCCTCGTATGGTGTAGAGACATTGTGGGAAACCAAAGCACAGGGCCAATGAAATGACTGCTTCTGGTTACAGCAGTTTAACACACTAGATATATATATATATATATATATATATATATATATATATATATATATATATATATATATATATTCATCTCTTTACATGTACACAAACCTTTCAAAGGTCACACAACCTCCTCAACACACACATTCACACCTATTTCTCATCCCTGAGTAAGCCCAAGGAAAGATTTTGACCTTTAATAGAAAAGCAAATGATGTTGTCATAACGTCAGAGACAGCAAACTCACCCCTCTGCCAAAAAGAATGAAACATGCCGAGGAAAAAATTAAAAATAAAAGCAAAAATGTGCAAAAATGATAGATTAGGGGTTCACTACAAAGTGAAAACAGAATATTTGCCATATTTACTTACAAATAGCAAAATAAAATCATAAAACCCACAGGCTACAGGTGGTTTTAAACAAGCAATACAATTTAAAGGAGAAGGTATATGAATGGAAACCACAGAAACAGTGCTACATACAGATGGCACGAACTGTTACGGATGTAACATGTCAAACATAAACAGAAGAAGAGTTTAGAATGTCATCGGGTTTGAATTTTTAAATGACACTGACGCTGAAAAATAAGTGTCAAAACAGCGTCCGCCACTTGTAATGTTCTCTTATTTTTCTCGTCTCTCTCTGCATGGAGGTCACAAGAGACTATCATTATCAGCACAATAAACCGCCAGCTGTACCATGTGCATCTTTTATTCTCTTTTTTTGTGATGACCATCAAATGTGACGGCACAGAACATCTGTGATGTTTCATTCATTCGGGTCATTGCACGTCAAGCATGTTTAATTCATCTGCAGTTGGACTTATTCCTCAATATTTCAGAGACAATTACAGACATGGACGATCGGATTAAAGTCATAACATCTTCAAGTCCAAATGCAAACATAAACATATGTGTAATTACACATTTACGATTGCTTGTGTCCAGGTTCATAATAAGTGAATCCAAATGGACACTATTTACTTCCTCGATGCCCATTTCAGGTCTTATTGAGAGCTATTCACTGAATCTTATTTCATGAATGGAAAGACATCAAAAGATTTTTTATGTTAAGTTTTATGTTTTTTGTTTATGTTAATCTACTGCCTGATTTGTTTGTCAGACAAAATGGCTGATTCGGCTGTCAATCAAACTCACTGAGAAGGGTCAATTTGGTATGCATTCTGGTTTGATTCTTAATTGAATATCCTTTTGAACTCTGAAACACGTCACATCATGGAAGTAAAATGGATTGAAATGTCAATTTATACCATAGGTGAATAGTTAATTGACTTTTCCCACAAAAAACTACTGTAATTTCGACAAGCTAGGCAAAATGAAACTCCATCACAAATACTGTTGAGGTTCTATGGCTATGAATGAGAGAGAGAGACCAATTTAAAGAGAGAAAAGAAAACGATGTTCTTGAACTATAGCGGGTGTGCCGGGTGAGAAAGCGGTCGCACGTACATGCCAGGCAACAGAAGGTAGCTAACGGTTGCAGTTGGGTAAACATACTCTGAGAGAGGCGTACTGGTTCTGTATGGGCACCTGAAGAGCATCTGGAGGTCACTATCGATTACGGGTTAAGACGACTAGGAGGGGACAGACTCTGTCACTGCATATTAATTTATATTTCTCCCTGAAGTTACTGAGGGCTGGATGTGCAAACCGCAAATCAACCTAAAAAGGATTAAAAAAAAACAGCTTGCTGAGGTCAAACAGAAGGTCTGGCGTTGATATCCGGTTCTCTGTTTGTTTTGTTTTTCTTTTTGGTTCAGCACTAGAGACTAAGGGTTATTGCTACGTGCCGTTGTTCGGAATGCTTCTCGTGTGTACGTGGAACCGCACTGTGCAACCAGAAGGAGGCAGACTGTAAAATGATCGAAGCAATGAGCCACAAAAGGAAAACACTGATCGTTACACGAAGAGACGAACAAAAGCGAAAGATCAGAGAAACAAAACAAACGCAAGACTGATTCGCCATTGACAGTCGTGTTGTTGGGGTGCCTTAACGGACAAACAATATCACATCTTATTTCTACCTTTTGGCCCAAAATAAACAACGAAAAAAATCAAGTTTGATTGGTTAAAGCATACACGTCCACACACATACAATCCTAGTAAAACTCAAACACGCACACTTTGAGGGGACAGAGACACCATGTCAAATGGAAAAAAGAAAAAAATGCACGGTTGTGGTGTTGATCTGAGAAACCCTGTTTTATTATAAAAAAATAAAGCATTTTCAAATTGTTTATGGGGTGCACTCACTCACCCACCCTCCACCACTCATTAAATCAATTCGTTCATCCATGCATCTTTTATTCTCTACTACCACCCTTCCTCCTGCCAGATCTTCACCTACCCAAGCTAACTTGAGTGTGTCCACTCAAAGGACTCGACAAGTATGCAGGCTACAGTCTATGACTTCATCCACCCCATGAAGCGAACACTTCGACAGCACCCTGCATAATCCTACTTTTATCCATTTGTGTGTGATTCAAACCCCCTGAAAAGGGGCTTCCTGATTTTCCTAATGAAAATGAACCCAACAGACCTGCGAACCGAGCAAACTTGCCAAGAAACTGCTACATTTCAGTATAAATCAGGTTTTCGGCCCTGTCCTGTGCTGGCAGAAAACAAAATAAATCATGTTACTATCTCTCCAGATGTGCAAATTGCAATATTCTTTTAAGTAGAACTTAAATATCTATTTATAATATGTGTGGTATGTACACACACACATACACTTGCACGCACACAAACACACACTCAAACACGCTCACACAAATATACTACAGATCACTGAAATTACTACATGACTGCGTTCACATACGTTCGATGAGTCAGTGTCTTGGGGGACGGGACTAAAAACGTGCTCATGTAGTCTTGCGTTCTCATACAGTAAGATAGATATAGCATATGCAGTTCTATACATGTTAATGTACAAAAAAATACATGACATATTTCAACATGATTGAAAATCACCGTAACCGTGTACGTTTTTAGGTGTGTTTAAGCCCGTGCACAACCGCACACAGACTCGCATGCGTGCACAACCACATACATTGCTAACAAACAGGCATATGACACCCTTCGATCCTCCGAAGATTCCTGTAGCCAGAGTTTCTCACTTTCACTTTGTCTCTCATATCTCTCGTAAATATATAAACAGTCTCTGTACTTATTTCCACCTGCATTCACACTTTCATACTACTCTTTTTGCTTTAAATGACTCAAATGGCAGTTGTTTCATGGGCTGCTGCCTCTTTGCGCTCATCTTTACTCAAGCCAATCATACGCGATGAAAAAAAGTGCTTTCTTTAAAGCAGTCCTCTTGGGGACAAAATCTCATTGTTTTCGCTTTCATCTGTTACATTCATCCCTTCACAGCGACCCTTGTGAGCCATCACCATCCCACAGAGTGCCACACAACATCCAATTTATGATACAGCATACAGTACTGTGTTCATGTCGAAAGAACCACAGACAATAGTAGCAATAATAATAATAATTAATATAATAATTTGACTTATTTGATTGAAACTACTATCAGCTAGTGAGCATGACAGGTGTGTTAAGTAAGTGCTTCAAGACAACACGCATTTCATCCTTCTCAGACAACTTTCGCTCTCTTTCTTTTGAAAAAAAAAACAAAAAAACTACTTTCTCTTGTTTTAACAAAAACAGGTGAGACTACACTAAAACAAGGGACTGGTCGATCTTCTCACCCATTATGTTTGTATGCATCAAGATACACCCATGCATATACATATACATAGACAAGAACCCATCCTGTGTCTATGTAAAAAATGACCCCTGATTGCAAGGTTTACACATTCATCACAAAAAAAAAAACAGAAAAGAAAAGAAAAAAACTACCCATCATGTATGATAGGAGGGTTTGAAAAGTGAGACGGAAAATTAAAACATGCAAAACTACAAAAATAGTCAAATAAAAGGTTAGACAGTTGGATATATAAAAATAGACTCGTCCATCTTCCCTGTTTTAAATGATAGTTTTGTCTTTCTGAGGAGCCACTGGCACTGCTTAATGACATCATCTCTCTTGGCCTGTACCATAGTATTTGGAAACCTCTTCTTGCATTTCAATACATGTTAATATAATCTATGCTAGTCTAACTGCGCTGACGATACATTGTTAGCATTGATTTGGATAGTCTTTTTTAGTCACAGTTAAACAAGATGGCTGACATCATGTAAACTCCTGCAACCAGTGGAGGAGTGATTTCCGTTCTGCCACCATTAGCAATGTTATTCACACCAGTTGTTCGTCTTTCTTACTAACATTTTCAGGTTCACTCAGCAGGCGAATGATTTAATTGCCACTAGGTGTAGTTTAACCAGGTTTGTCTGAGCTAAAAAAAAAAAAAAAAGTAGAGGATGTTGTAGGTGAGAGACTGGATAGACGTCTTTGCCTTGTTAGCTGTGACTGATTGTGTATACTGAAGCCTTCGGGGTATCATGCAGTGCTCAGGTATCTCACGACCTTCCCACCTTGCGCTACATTTGCCCTGAATTTGACCAATCAAATGAATTGCACCAATTGCCTGTGTAATGCATCTATTACAAAGTTAGAAGTGATAATGTACATACTGAATAAATTTAGCCTCCAGGTAAAGTAATCTGGATAGAAAATTAAATCAACCTAAAACATTCCAAGGGCAAATTTTGCTTTTAAAATATGACAGTCCAATGCACGTTCACTTTCCAACATTTGATCTGCCTTCGATACTGATTTTAACCTCCTGAGGGATGAATGAAGGTTTAGGGAACGTTAAAGGAGGCTCTCCTTCGGGATTTTCTACTTTGCGGCCCTCAGGGGCAGACCACCTCCTTTTGCGGCCTGTGGGTTTGCTGCCGGACTTTGATTCAGTGACCGGTGGTGCTTTGCAGATGTCTCTTTCGCCAAACTTCAGTTCTCCATTCTCTCTATTGCCTTGACCACCTCCACCTCCCTGATCTCCACACTGCCCGAGTCCATTTTCCTGTTCTGTGTGCCGAACACCCCCTCGCACACCGCTTGAGAGTGCTTTGGGTGATTTAAGGGGTGGACCGAGGGAAGGCGCATCCAAGACTTGCCCCTGGCTTTTCTTGATGGAGCCATTCCTCAGGTTTTTCAGGGTGAGGGAGATGCAAACGTCGCCTACTGAAAGCTTGGTGCATGGCAACTCAAGCAGCTGGGTTGTCCGTTCTGGACAACATGATGACCAGCCCTGACCGAACACAAAGAAAGGATACTCTACCAGCACCTCCACGCTGACCTGCGAGAGAAATAGGAAGGCAAAAAGAGAGGACATTAAATACATACAGCAGAAGTCATGCACAAATGCCTGATGATATGAATGAATGCCTTTGCTAAATAGCATCTGTTAATCAGCGCCTCTCAAACTGACAGACTTTAGAACTGCTTTCGAGTGGGTGGCCCCATCTCAACTCCCAGACAAATGAAGCAGATTTTTCATACAGCCCACTCACAGTACAACAGAAGGAAGCAGAAATAAGGAATGACTCAATTCTGCCAGTGAATCCCACACAAACTAAACAAAGATGCCATGGGGACAGCCAGGGGAGGGATTATGGAACAGGGAGATGATTTCAGCTGCCAATTTACCCCACATCTAGTTACACTGATTGAGTGCAGGTGGAGTTCATATAGGAGGACATTCACACCCTCGCAGCTTATAAAAATGTATAATGACTACCATATGGTTATTCAAACCGATGAAAAAACTGCATGAAAGACATAAAGAAGATCCCTGGGCATTTGTAAAAGGTGCAAAGTTTTTTGTTTTGTTTTGCCACTGAGCATTGTTAAATATGAAATTAAATTAGCCATATTTGAATTCCAATTGCATAATATCAAACTACCTTTGAGGGACAAAATATTCCAAGATATGTTAATTGTAATCCTCTTTAGATGGCAAGATTTAATTTACTATAACTGGTGTTCTAATGGAAATGGTAACCTTAATATATTCACTGTATTTAGCTAATAACAAACACAAATTATGCAGTATATACAAAATTATCCAAACCACCAAAAATTCATAATACAAGTAGCATGAAACAACCAGCACTGTACAAGCTATTTCAAGAGTAAAGCAAAAACATATTATCCCACCTGTGAGCGATGCTCTCCGACAGCAAACTGTATAATAGCAAAGTTAGGCGTATGACTGCTGTCGATGCGCTCTACGGTGCTGGAGTCGATCTTCAGCTCATTGCTGATCTCAGCACTCTGAATGAAATCCTCTGTCTTCAGGTCCTCCACCCGCTTCAATTCCCCATCCGCCAACTGGATGATGGAGCCCTTGGTGAAGTAAGGGGGCAGTGAAGGGGCCGAGGGCGGCGGTGGAGTTGTCAGCAGGCCGGCAGGGGCTGGAACCACAGGCAGATGCAACTGGGCTTGAACCACAGCTGCGGCAGGGTGGGAGTAAGGAGCTGGAGCCTCAAATGTCTCTACTTTTGGGGCCATTGAGGTGACGAAAGCATGGGGCAGTGCCGTGGGCAAGGGCGGTGTGGTCGATGTAGCACTAGCTTCAGTTCCACTCACTGGGATGATGACTGGCTGAGTTCCAGGGATGACCAGGTGCTGGGATAGGCTGGTGTGGTAGCTGAGAGGTTGCTGGTGCCCTGTGCCGGCAATGTAACCGATGATGGGCTGCTGGGCAGAGTAGAAATTGGTGGAGGAGAGGCCCAGCGAGAGTGACTCTGTGGTGTTATGTGTAGTCTGAATGACTGCATGAGGAGACAGTGTGGTAACTGCCCCCTTCAGACTGTCCACAGGTGGAGGGGGAGGAGGAAATGGAAGGGAGGCTGAGGAGGAGGAACTGCGGGATATAGGTTTGCCTGCGCAAATCCCTCCTTTCTCAGTGTGGGATGTTGGGGGAGGCAGCTTGTCAGGTGTACCTCCAGGATCAGCACCACCGGAGCTATGACTGTTGGGTACCAGCACCAACGAGGCCCGCATGGCTGCGCTGTCCTGCGCATATTCGGCAGGTAGCACCACGTGTCGAGCCTCATAGTGACGTGGGCTCTGCTGCTGGTGGATCTGGTGCTGTTGGGTGGAGGAACCCCCTTTGGCGGTGCTGCCCTGCTTCCCTGCACTAGATTCGGGAGACAGACCAAAGCGTCTGTCCTTCTCCAGCTCTCCGTTCAGAACCTCCCTGGGCCTTGTCTCCTCCCTCTTGGGTAAAGGTCCATCTGTGTGCGTGATGTGTAAGACTGGCGAGGGGCCACTGATGGGGAGCGTGTGGTGAGGGTGCAAGTGTGGAGGCAAGTGAGCATGAGGTGACGGAGCAGTCCGAGGAGATACGCTTAGAGGAGAACCAGCAATTTGGATGTATTGGGTGGAGTGGGGCGAAGGTGTGTTGTCAGTTGTTACCATGCCAGGATGACGGCCCAATTGGTGGTGCTGGTCAATTTTGGATGCTGGAGAATTGGAGGTGCTGGCATAAATCTCACGTTGTGTGGTAGTGGTGGCAATTGAAGGGGGAACTAAAGGTGAGATGTAGCCAGCATACGGTGCAGAGTATGGAGAGCTGATGAAGTGAAGATTGGGATGCAGGGGTGTGTACTGGATAGGACCAGCAGGCTGAGAGAGGGGTGACGTGTACAATGCAGGTATGGTGGTCACTGCAGTGGGAGCTCTGGATAAATGTGTGGATGAGGGAGGTGTGCTCTCAGCTGCGGCTGACAACGGTTTGTATAGAGGCCCATCGGCTTCTGAGGAGGTGCTGGTGTGCTGCCGCCCTCTGTCATGTCCGCTTGCCAAACTGGCAAGCCAGGCCAGGTTTCCCGAACGCTGGCTCTCATTGGCAGGCGCCATCACCATGGGCCTCTCCTCTGAGGGCAGAGTGCTTGCTGGGATTTCACGCTTCTTTGGGGGCAGGCATTCATTGCTCCGCTCCTGGTTTGACTTCATGGCGTCTGAGAATCTTGTACCACTCTTTCTGGATGTTTATTCCCCCTGTTGTTTTTGGCGCTTTTCCTCTCCCTCTCAGTCTCTGTTTGTTTTGCTAACAGAGTGTGCCCTCCCACTGACTGGCTCGGAGCGAGGACAGGGATGGGGTAGAGAGGAGAGTGGTGGTGCGAGGGGATGTGTCCTGTGCCTATGGTCGGATGGACACAGATTTCAGTCTTAAGCAACGGAAGTCACACCTGCTGTGGGAGAGCGGTCCATGCAATTCATGTGGAATCATTTCCCTCTGAGAGCGAGTCTCCAGGACTGCAGGAAGAACCTGAAAAATAAACACATGCACCATTAAGGTTATTTCTGTTTTGAAAACAGCTCTATGAAAGGAAGTCTCAAAAGTGAAAGGGGAGTTCAGTGCATTCAATAGTTTTGTAAACTAAACTATCACTGTACATCTGAGTGGGCATCAGCATCTTGTGGATAGCACTCAGAGTGTGTGTGTTTGAAGTATGTAAGTGGACCCCCTGCAGGGCGAGATAGAACACACAGTGTGCGCATCATTAATAATGAACTGGCACTCTGCTCTCAGGACTTATCTGAAGCCAGTAACACATTTACCCTCATGCAACATACAAACACAAGTTAGACTAGAGGCTCATCTACTACAGTGTGAAAATGTGATAATCATCTTTAAGTTGAAACATGTTCAAAAAGAAAAAGCTGGAACTTTATCTTCAAGAATTTACTGTATTGTAAAAAGGGAGGGTTTCTATGGCATAATGTAGCTAGAGTTAAATGGACAAAGCACTTAAGTCCACAAGGCTGAAGCGACACCAAACAAAATGAAATGAACAAATACAGTGCAAGTCATGTGTACATGCAAGATTACAAACACAAATGTTTCTTCCTCTGGAATAATATAACAAGCTCTAATGAATTTTGCGTAAGAGTATTATAAAGGTGAAACTGTTTATTTAGATTTGATGTTGACTTTAAGAGCTCTCCATTAAAGCAGGAAGCCAGTGTCTCATTTTCCTCTCTCGTCTACTACAGAGTGTATGGGTAGACGCGTGATGAAACAGTGATGTTGTGCAGTGTTATGGCTTGTTTGACATTTCTCCCTGAGCTCTATTGATTGAACCCATTCAGCTGCGTCTGTTGTCCAGCACTGGTGGGAGGGTGGTTTTGCATGATAAACAGGCCCTGATGATTTAACAAGTGTCGCAGTGCTATAAAAGTACAGACAGATTCTGCTGTAAGGGGAACCCACCCTTTAAGCTGGTCTGTATAGTGGTTTACCATTTGTGTGTATAGAACACTGTGTATAGAAAGTACCAAATGTACTATAGTATCACTATGGTGTTATGTTCAATGTTAGTATAATTGACATGGCACCACGGTAATACTATATACTATTACAATTCTTCACTTACAAAAAATACCATAATAAGTACCATAATACAACCACATCTTTTGGATATGAAGTAGCAGTTCTGGGACGTACCTTGGAGTACCAGGTATCAGATGATATTGCAATTAGACTAAAAAGAAGAGAAAATATCATTGTACATACTGTATGAATATGGTAATCATAATATTTTCTTTCCTTTATAGTATCATCACATCCTCAGACAATATTTTCAAATTAGACACGATAAGAGACCATACAATACTGATCGATGTTCAAAGGTTGTGTTTAGGTTCACAATGGTCATGTCATCACTTAAAGCAGACACAACAGCCCTCAGCTGATTATAAACAGCAGGAGCATGTCCTCTCTGTTTGCTCTTAAGTCAAAGTAGTGTAGAAAGGTTACGCAACAGCTGAACACTATTGATTGACAGCTATTGACACTGAGTAGGGTGTTTATTCTCAGCACTCTCTCAATCAGTGTTTCCTGCCTCTTTTTTCTTTTTCTTACTTTTCATCCCCCCATCCGTTACTCGTTCATTCCCTTCCTTTGGCTCATATATCTTTTCATCTCTCTTTGCACCACCCCCAACCTCTCTCCTCTCTTCTTTCTTTCCTTCACCATAATTTGCATCAGACAAGGGCAATCAAGCATGTTAATAACCCAATTATCATAATCATTTTAATTAATGATTTAAGTAATCATGCATGGTAGATGACAATATTATCCAGCTGGTATTATAACTTACTCAGAAGGCAATTCTAGAGGTTTGAACTGGTCTCTTCCAGGTCCTTGAACGCTCGTAGTGAAATAAACCCTTTATGATGGGATTACATTTGAAAACTGATTGAAATGGTAATCAGTGGTTTATTGTTCTCAGTTTGATGTATGATCTACGTCTCAATTTAATCTCTACATAAAAGAATATGATATATTTCCGAAGACACTTTCCAGTCTCTGCATCTGAATTTGCATACTACCTTACTACACAGTATGCAGAATTCAGAACATCAAATGTGTATGAATAAGACATGAACACTGGGTTGTAGGGGGAAGACATGGAGAAAAGAGTTAGGCAGCTCTTTTCCTGTTAAAAGGACAATGCCAGTATGACATATGCAGTATTTCCAAGAATGTACTGACACATTATATACCTGTATTCTTGGAGAACTTCATCAATGTTATTTGAAATCTATATTTTGTTTTGTTTCACTGGACAGAACAGAAGCAGTTTTTTAAATTTATTTAAAATAAATAAAATATAACCCCTACAGCTCCCATGTAGGAAGATAATGAGAAATAATCAACAGTATAGTATCAACCAATTTATTTTTTAATGTATCACTGCAAGACTATTTAAGTCAACTGAAAAAATGTGGATAAAAAAGACTTAGTAAGATGCTTTAGAATTTTTTCATATTTTTTCATAAAAAAAAAAATCATATTATACAGATATACATAAATAAAACAGATTTATAATAACAATTTATTATAACAACAATTAAGAAAATGTATACACAGTTATAAATATTAATATTTTAAACTAAATAAAATATTATTTGCAGAGTCACAACTTGAGGTCTATTCCTGATACTGTTTTATTTTTTCCTCTGTTATCACTTTCAATCTCCACCATCCTATCCCATAAAGGCAAAATGCTAAAAATAGAACTAAAAAAACAAATAAGAAATAACTGACAGTTCAAAAAAATTTAAACTAAATATGAGATCAAATAATTTATAAATGACAGATTTTTTTTGATGTAAAACAGTCCAATCCCAATACAACGTTATGATGTTTCAGAGGGATATATAAAAAAGAAAATTTACAACTCAGTCCATCAAATTGACATACAATGATTATCGCTAGCAACCTCAATGACTCATCCCTATTTAGTACATACTGCAAAGGCATGCAGCCACTATATTTCAAGGGCAGCAGTGTAGAAGAAAGAGAAAGCCACAGTATGAGAGAGAGAGAGAGAGAGAGAGAGAGAGAAAGAAAAAGAGAAAGAGAGAGAGAGGCCGTAGTATTTTCTCGACAAATCTGACTGCAGCTTACACCATTCTTTAATGAATGTCGATACTGCAGGGAGCCAGTTAGGATTAATGACACTGATGCCAATGGCTGGTATTTTATGTACACTCACACACACACACACACACACATACTCACAAACATGCCTCAGTGTGTTGCTGTGGTATCCCGGGGAAAGCCAATTCCTAATCTTTCACAGTTGGGTCCTCTCAGCCCTCCCTGTTTATCCCTTAGGATTAAACCCAACTCACACACACACACAGAGAAAGAGAGAGAAAGAGAGAGAGCAGGGAGGGAGTGAGCAATCTACTGACCTACATTAGTGAGAACACTATGCTACACCTACACACACACACACACACACACACACACACACACATAAAACGGCAAGCACATAGCAACAGAAGACCAGCACTGAGGCTCAGTCAAATACTCATTAACACATACACACAACACACACACACACACACACACACACACACACACACACACACACACACCTCCATTGCTTCAGCGCTGTAAAATAAGAGCGTAGTGAGAGTTGAGAGAGAGAGACGGCAGTATAAAAGCCTTGTCAGCGGGATCTTGCTGAGCGCACTAGGAACAGTATCAGATGACCTGAAACCTAAACTTATTGTCCTCCATCAGCCCTGGCAACACTATGAATCACATCCCCGGGGCCCCAGAGCCACAGAGAACAGCAGGGACAAATCAGAGACATTAATCAAAGACATTCACTGTGAATCTAACACAGACATGAATGAGGGAAAGCATGGACTCTCCAAATGCATTTTGCTCCATAAAACCCTACTCGCACCGCACCGATACATGTCATCCATAGCGCTCTGTGGGTCGCATTAGTGGGTCAATGGGAGATGACCGCGAGGATGACAAGGTTTATGTCAATATAACCACAGCATTATTGACAAGAATGAAACTCTGCGAGTAATGCACATAGATTTAAAATGCAAAACATTTTAGATTTGGAAAATATTGACATAATTAAAATAAAACAACTGAAGGAAATACATATAACGTATTACATTTATTTTCATACTGTACAGGCCATGTTATACTGAAAAGTAGTGACTATATCAAACATAAATATTCTATTACAATTTTTGGATAATTATGGGTTTTATTAATATAATTTCTCATATTAACTGAGATACTACATGGGATATTAATCTGACTTTGATAATAAATTAAAATGCATAATCTACATAAAACATCCACAGGAAAACTTGAACTTTAATGGTAATTTCCTGCCATTATATGTTCAGTTACTGACAGTGTAATGAGTAATTCAACATATGGATATTAAAAACTCAATGAGAAAAAATACTTTATATATACTTTATAATACATTTATATACATCTTTTATAGAAGTATATAGATATATAGCTAAGTACTTCGTTAACAAAGGATATACAGTTATGACAACACAAACATATGCAAATAAATGTGTAAATTAATATGCCTTTAGTACAAATAGTTGTGAATGCATCTTTCGCAGGCTGTCAAGGTAATCACCTCACTAGACACGTTACTGTACTATAGCCCCTTCCACACTTTTCGGAGGTACTATCCCTTTAAAAAGTGGGCAGATACTTACTAACTGTCCCTGCCTTCAAAATCAGTCCCAGTGCCTGATCTCTACAATGAACAGCACAGAAATGGGTAGAGCGAGCGAAACGGAGACAGGTTGTAAAGTAGAAACGATGAAAGAAAAGAAGAAATAGAACACTCTCAGGAGAGAGAGAGCTTTGTAGCTGCACGAAGAAGTGCAGCTGAATGACTTGCACTTTCAAGCCCAGATATACTCATAAAGAACATGAATCGCAATGACGAGACAGAGAAAGAGAGAAACTAAATAGCGTCTCCCAACCATATCTTACAAACCTTCACAGTTCGATCAAGTCTTCATTAACACAAATTAAAACTTGCATTGCAGTTTTGGTGTGAAGCAATATGCACATATACTCACACTTTAAACGCTTTAAATAGGTACTATCGTGTCTACTGCTGATTATTTTCATATGGCACAAGTTTAACAAAGCAAAAACTAATTCGAACACCTCCCGAAAGCTGCTGAAATACCCTTTGGATGCTGTTGGGAAACGTGCTGACTATACCAGGGACATGCACACTCTCTAACATACACACTTGTGATAAAGCTTACCTTAGTGTTCAGAGAGGCCATTTGAGTCACTCTCTCAATCTTTCTCTTATTCCCACAGGAGTCAAACAAACACGGAGCGTGCCCCCTCTCGCTCTCCTCCCACTCCGACACCTCACGGAGGTACAGCGGTGTCGTCGGCGTCTACGGAGGCCCTTCCTGCTGAAGTCATGGCTGTGGTCAGGCACTGCCCCCCTGCCCCGCCGGGCCCCGAGTGTGTGAGCTCTGAGCCCTGCCTGCAGCACTCAAACGTGCGTTATGCAAGGCCTCTCCGGGCCACCAGCTCTCCCCTCCCTCCCTCTCTCTCTCTCTCTCTCTCTCTCTCTCCTCCCTCCCTCGCTCGCTCGCTCAGCTCCTCCCACACCTCACCTCACTGCGCACCACCAACTTCATCAGGTATTCATTCAAAAAAGACACAAGCCAGCTGGCGGCGAGCCCAGACTACACTGCTAAAGAAAGACAGAGAGAGAGAGAGAGAGAGAGAGAGAGAGAGAGAGCGAAAGAATGAAAGGGAGACAGGGTGAGGGAGGAGATCGGGGAGAGAGGGAGGGATATACAGAAAGACAGAGGAGGGAGATGGGAGTACGAGGGAAATCGAGAGAGGGAGGAGGGTCGTAAAGAGAGAGAGAGAGACGGAGATTAAACCAGAGAGCGATGAAGAGATGGAGTGCCGTTTCTACAACTACAGGCACTTTTGTGTCCCTGGGTGTTTGATTGTTTTTAATACTGGGAGGTTTTTGTTAAGTGAAGATCACATTAAAAGTGTCAAAGAAAACTATTATGTAGCTATAGTATTGTTCTTTATGGCTGAATTCATCCCAAAAAATGATTACACTAATAACTATTAGAAATGTACCACAATCTGAAGAAATATGAACATTTCGGCTGTGTTTTTTGATCATTAATACAGTATTATATATAGCATTATTGCAGTTCACAACAGCCGTTTTCTAATTGAAAATATTTTAAAATGGAATATATTTCTATGGTGCAAAGTAGAATCTTCAGTGTCACATGATTAAGAAAATGTTAAGTCTAATATGCTGATTTGGTGCTCAGAAAACATTTCTTCTTGTTAATGTCATGATCATCCATGTACTAAACATTATGCATAATTTCTAATTATCATTCAAGACATTAACAAATGTGTGTGATTTAAACTGTTAGGATATAAACAATAATATACTAATATGCTACTACTACTACTACTACTACTACTACTATACTATAAAATTAGCATTAGCAAGACAAAAAAAACTGCACAAATCACTCAAATATAATTTCCTACCATTCATTTTTGTCACAGAATGATGTCAAACACAATACATTTTTACTTATTTCAAATGAAATAAGCCAGCGAAAAGAGTCAAAAGGGCTTTGTATCTGAAGAAATACAGTAGGCCTATAGACAAACTACTAAAAATGCCCTCTCCCTTATACATGCACTCGCAAAGAGCCCTAATGATCTGAGCAGAAGAGCACACACAAACACATACCCACACACACGTCCATGAGAGTCAGGATTAGAAGCTCATTTCAGGTGAGCTCACTGAAAGCAGAAGGACATTGTGATGCTAATCCTGTACAACAACATCTCATCTAATCGGAGGCCTCTGAATCTCTAGGTATTTAAAACTCAAGTGGCACATAAACTACTAGTGAGAACCTATGCTATACAGTTCGGTGAATTCATCAGCAGGTGGTGCTAGAGACAACAACGTCTCAAATTCGTAGCTGAAGGCTAGAGAGTTTGTTTAGCTGACCTAGTTAGCTATGCAGTTTTGATAAATATATATTCTGCTCAGTGGTGGTGAGTATGGTGCAGGGAGATTGGACAACAGAAATGTCTCCCACAAAAAAAGGGTTATTACAGTTAATAAGGTAACACTTCAGTGTAGGGAGCAATTCTCACTATTAACTAGTTTCTTATTAGCATGCCTGCTATCAACATATTGGCTGTTTATTAGCACATTTTGCATGACCATATTCAATATCTCACATACATTATATATATATATATATATATATATATATATATATATATATATATATATATATATATATATATATTTATTTAAAAAATATATAAGAAACTTAAGTTTAATTTTGTTTACTCTACACTAAAAATGAAATCTCAACCAAAGTACAGCTTAGCTAATATTCTCTAATCCCGTGAAGAGGCCTAGTTGAAACCAGACGACTTTTTCTAAAATGTGCAAAATGACTGTAGTGGAAATCCTGCAGACAGCTGTGGAATAAATTTCAATTCAGTAAAATGGGTTTAAAATGTGTGTAAGGAAGTACAACCTCTGCTAGGCCTTTTTCACAAGAGAAACGCCAGCTGAGGAAGTTCAACCTGCTGACACAATTCTGCTCGGCTGTCGTGCGTTCATCTGTAACTGTCTGGGTTGGTTCAGTTACCAAAACAGACATCAGCAGGCTATAATTGACAGTCCAGACTGCAGAGAGGACTTCTGGTGCCCCCTGCCCAGCCTCCAGGACCTGTACCCTTACACTGAATAAGAGGGCAGGTAAAAACATCACAGACTGACTCACCCTGGCTACAACCTGCTTGAACTGTTGCCGTCTGGCCAGTGACTCAGAACACCAGACACTAGAACATGCAGGCCTAGGAACAGCTTCTTCTTCCCACAGACCAGCTCCCAAGACCCCCCCACCGCATCTTCCGCTGTTATATGCATGTATGAAGAGTTATACAGATAAAAAAAAATCATGTTTTTAGTACACTATCGTTTTTGGGTTTTACTGTGTTAGTCATCTGCTTTTTCATTTTTGTGTTATTTTTTAACCTAGTCAAAATAGCTTAACAACAACGTGAATGCAATTTAAAAAACATTTGAGAACTGTTAAAAATGAGTTTTCTGTTTCTGCAAATGAAGAATATTCTCTCTCTCTCTCTATATATATATATATACATACATACACACACTCTCTCTCTCTCTATATATATATATATACACTCTCTATATATATCTATATCTAAATACGGCATACAGGTGTAGAATGAAAATACAAAAAAGCGTGTGCTGAACTTTGTGAATGAGGCTTTCTGCGTGCACAGGCTCCATGTGGGCCTGCCGATGAGTCAATTTAACGCCCGGCTGAACGCGTCCCTATGGGCCGTGTTATGGAAAGTATGAGGCAGTCAGAGGTTGTCAGTGCTTTGAGCTCAGGGTTTGGTCATTAATGCGAGTCAATCTGAAGTGCAGCTCATGACGGGCACGCAAGGAGTTCCCTTGTTAGGTGAGGGAGCGCGTGCTGTTTACAGAACCGCAGTCAACAAAACTAGCGGCACGGGAAGGTTTGTCTGTTGCTGTGGTAACGAATTAGCTACGCTCTCCATTTCTGGGCCTTTAGGGTAATTCAATTAGTTTTTGTGTGTTTACTCTGAAGCACATGCAGTCACCTGAGAGATCGATAAATGGATGGGGAGAAGAGAGAAACAAAGAGATGCAGACCGAGATTATGACAACAGACAGAAGCAGAAAAGATAAAAGAAACGGTGACGATTTCAAACAGAAACGGCAGATTAAAATCTCTCGCTCTGGAAATCTGCATCTGCTAACTACCTGATAACAAAATATTCCCTTAATTCATTCTTCACAGGAGATGAATCTGCTCTCGACAGCAGAGAACATCATCTTCTTCTCTCCGCAGAGTGCAGTCATTAAATAAGAGAAAGACTTGACAGTATAAAGATATCAGATTCCTATTTGCATTCAGAAGAGCTTTAATGCCTCTCGGGATGCTTTCGTACGAGTCCTGAACTGTGTTAAATGGCAGCATTATTTAAAGAAAGACTCTCAAACTGAAATGTTTAGCAAATGACAACCAATCATAAACTAAGCAGTGCCTGTCTTGTTAATTATACATGAGCTTCGTACAGAGGTACTCGCTTCCAGTTTTTTTTTCCCAGTTTTGGCATCTGAGGAAAGTAAATTAGAACATGAGTGCTGAAAAACACCATACTGGACCGAAACCGAACGAAAAGGTACTGCTAATAAGACAACCAGAGCATGAAATACTTGTCCATGAAATGAAAAAGATAACCCCAGTTCAGTACAAAGTTCAGTGTGAGATGTCGAAACCTGGACTAAAGCTGCGTTCATGCCATTCCTGAATTATTATAATTATGAGATGGCAATTGATTCTACTCAAAGCTCTTCAAATACCCAGAAATTATTTGTTTCTATG
Source organism: Puntigrus tetrazona (assembly GCF_018831695.1). Lineage (NCBI taxonomy): Eukaryota > Metazoa > Chordata > Actinopteri > Cypriniformes > Cyprinidae > Puntigrus > Puntigrus tetrazona. Next base: position 9,027,431 of record NC_056717.1, on the reverse strand, counting down.
GAAATGCCCATAATACCACAGCGTCTATGCTAGGCTTGACTGTGGATGACAGCAAAACTTCATCACCAATAATATAATATAATATAGTTTGGGGTCAGTAAGATTTTTGAAGAAACATTTACTAATGAAAAAACTAATGACTAAATTCATTTAAAATACATAAGTCAAATAAACTGTGTTCATTTAAACTTTCTGTTCCTCTATTTATGCTCATCAGAATTGGTAACAGTGTTAATAATTATTACAGAATATTTAAACGTTTTATTATTTCACAATTTTGCTGTTTTTGCTCCGTTTCTGCAGACTTTGTAAACGGTGTTTTTGTCATTTTAAATGCTTTACTATTTTACAATTTTACTGTTTTGCTGTGTTTACGAAAGTGTACATATAATCGAACAAAATACTGTTCAGTGAGATTTTTACTAATTAAAATGTATTAAACAATTTCAAATACTTATGTCAAATAAATGACGTTCATTTCAAATTTCTATTTGTCTAATTGTTTTCATCAACACTGATAAACAAAAGTGTTCATAAGTTTTTGTCATTTTAAATGCTTTATTATTTTGTTTTTATAGCTGTGTTTACGAAAATGTACATATAATATATTTAATATAATATACTTTAATCCTATAGCGTACTTTTAATAACTTCAGGTGTAAAAAGCTTGATGAAGGCAACTGAGTTTGCATCCCAGGGTGCATCTGGTCTTGCAATCATCCGACCTAATGACTCTAACATAGTGGATGCCCAGACTATCACAGGCACATCTATTTTAAACTGCGTCTTTTATTATATTTCTTGGAAAGCTGAGTTAAAATCATATCCAAGTGCAATTAACAGCCCTGATTTATACTTGACACATGCTGCTAATCACAGTATGTATAAATAAACATGAAAAAAATATCACTTTGCACAGCAATATGCGCACGCATGTATGAAACGTATAGCTACGGTCTTCTATAAATAGCTCTGTTTATCTAACGCATTCATCTATGCTATAGGTGTCACTCCCGGGGTTTGCAGAAGAAGTACTTCTTTCTGTGTCTCTCCAATGGTGGAGCGATTGAAGAAGCGCTCAGATGAAAGTTCAGATGAAAGCTCAGCGCCATTCAGTGGAATGCAACCACCCTCTCACGGCCAGATGTGGCCTTTTTTTTTATGCACGCTGAATGGTTTCGGGGGCCGATATGCGTTTTGAGACCTGAATAGCAGCGAGTCTTTGATGGCACCTGCACGAGAGAGAATGGATGTGACTCCCTCCGACTGTCTGCAGTTCAGCTGTGGCTTCCCTCTCGCTGCTGCCGTCGCTGTGAAGCGAGGGATCAACTCCAGAGACGTGTCGCCAAGGAGACACATGAAAGGCTCCATACATACGCATTACGCACTTGTGTGCACCCACGCATACATACGTGCATCAAAGAGGTCTCCTGCACAACAAGCGGCAGCACTGACACCACATACAGTACATTGCTTTCGAAGGCATAGTTTAATAAAAAAAAAAGAGAATAAAAAATTGCATTCTGACATTCGCACTCTTGTTGTTCAAAACGAGAGAACTGAACAGAACGGAATATACTTGGCTTTTTACATGAACGCTACAAGGTTTGGAATATTCTGCATTTAATCATTTATTTATTTTAGTTTCTGAAATGTTACTGTTGTTATGGTACAACTAATAAAATAATAAAGAAAGTGATATTGTGAAATTTTAAAATAACAATAGGTTAGTTTAATATATTTTAAAATATAATTTATTTCTGTGAAGCAAATCTGAATTTTCAGCATCATTACTTCCATCTTCAGTGATACATGATCCTTCAGAAATGATGCCGATTTGCTGCTCAATTATTAATAATGGTTCTTACTGAGATCACTTAACCTTTTTTAGTGGAAGCCATGGCTTTTTTTAGGATTTTTGATGAATTAAATGTTCAAAAGCACAGTATTTATTTGAAGTAAAAATCTTTTTTGACATCATAAATGCATTTATACGCATATACTCACTTTTTATTATTCATGGCAAAACAAAAGTATTCATTTTCTTTTCTTTTTGTTTATTTTCTCTTTTTTTTTTTAACCTTACCTAATTTTACCAGATTTTTTGTAATGTTTAATGGTAGTGTAACATGGTTTCCATGGTTTCCAATAATAACAATGTCTCAAATCGGCGTGATTTCTGAAGGATCATGTGACACTGAAGACTGGAGTAATGATGCAAAAAAATCCAACTTTGCATCACAGGAATACATTTTTTTTAAAACATATTAAAATAAAAAACAGTTATTTCAAATTAAAACAACATTCGACTTTTTTTTACTGCATTTTGAACTAAATGAATACAGCCTAAGTGAGCCTAAGGGCTTCATTCCAAACATTTGTCCAGTAGTATAATGAAAGCATATGTCGATGTGTTAAACAAAAATACAACATAACGGTATCGCAAATGAATTGACAATAGTTTTATGCTACTTTTAGTATCTCAGTCCCCAGGTGAACTGTTCCTTTAATCCAGTATCTCCATCTCTCCATCACTTCTGTAATCATGCGGAACATTCTCCCTTGCTTGTATCACCGTCATCTGCCTCTAAGCACTAACAACCCAACAATGACTCATTAGCTGGGTGAATAGACAGATTGGCACAGAGAGAGCAGTGCCACAGTCATACCCAGCATGCCCAGCAGCACTACAGAGTGGAGCATTAACCCCATACTGAGCCCTGAGGAGAGAGGAATGACTGCAGATTAACTTTATGTGCTTTTTTACCCAAAGCGCCTGCAGCAGAATGCAATGGTCGAACGCTGAGCTCACACCAGTCAGAAAAGCAGCAGTCAGCTCTTAGTCTGAGTGTGAATTGCGCTCTATTAAATGGAGAATGCCTTTTCATCTGCAATTCAGCGGCTGAATTTGAATGGCAGCGGCGAAACTGAATTTAAGGAAGTAATGTCGCAATCATGAAATTCTAATAAATTCACGCAGCGTTGTTTTTAATAATACGTTTTTGTATTTGAACTGTACAAATTTCCCACATCAAACACATAATATGGGACATTCCCGACAACATTAAATTACAGCAGCACACCTGTTTCAACATTAGCAATAAGAAGAAATGAGCTTTAGCATATTAGATTGATTTCTGAAAAATCATGTGATGCTAAAGGCTGAAGTAATGCTAATGGAAATTACATTTTAAAATATACTAAAATATAAAAAGGTTATTTTGAACTGAAATACTATTTTACAATAGTATTATTCTTTACTGTACTGCAAAAAGCTATAAAAATAAATGAATTAATTATACTTTATAACAATGAATATTTAAATGTCTACAGCTGCATTTATTTCTAAAATATATTTACATATTTAAATTTTAATTTAATTTGACAAAAATATTTATATTAAATTACACAAAAACGTGAGAAAAAAAAATCACGGAACATTTGACTATAATTTGTCAAAATATATCATGCATTTAATCATGATTTTCATAAAGTAGTACATTTAAATGACAGAATTTTATTTTAAATAAATTCTCTGTATGTTGCCCAACCTTTTAGTGTTTTATGTACTGTACCTGAATACTCTGTCCACCACAGAGAGGCCTAATTCTCTCTTTTTCTGATAAGTGTAATATCGTGGGAGGCAAAAAGAGAGAGAGAGAGAGAGAGAGAGAGAGAGAGAGAGAGAGGGGAAAGAAGACAGAGCTGGAATGAAACCGTAGATGATCAGAAACTCAGTCCTGGCTCCGTTCATTCTCTCTCAGAGCCAAGTCTGAGGGTGTAACTATAAATGAAAGTGAGGGAGGTCTAAGAGGCCGACCCAGTCACTGAACAAAAATACTCACATACGATTACCTAGCTTAACGACTACAAACCAGAAATTAATACTGTGTTTATATAAAGCTAATTACAATTACTATAAACTAACCCCCACCCAGTGCCATTAATGGAGCTCGACGTTTTGATTTGTGGGTGAAAGTGATAAAAAAAAGACTTTATTATTCATTTATTTAAAAATATGTATAATTTTATAAAATAAATATATACGCCAACAAATATAAAAGGTAAAATGATAAATATTTATGTAGAAAATAACTAATTAATGAATAAAGGGAGGTTTAGAAACACACGGAGTAGTAGATTAATAAGGACCATGCAGTAGCACTCCTATATAAAATTGCAACGGGCTGCTAGATGTTTGCATGACATCTATCATGACGGTATAAACGGAGGTGATATTGCTATGCTGCTTTGTGCCTGAACTAATACTAGCACTGAATGACCTCTAAATCTGAGTCATAGAAATGAATAGCTCTCGTCTCTCCTCAGAGACAGCTCCACACAGACACAGCTTCAATTGCGATTAAATAAGTGCAGATTAGATGCACATAATTACAGACGTGTGCTGGAGTCTGTTTACGAGCTGAAAACCATTTCACGTGTTTGTTTTGTCCTTAGCTCACACGGTCGACGGTGCCTCTGTGTCCTGTCCGCTGTCCTTCTCACCTTCCCCTCCATTCACAAGCCACCCTAAATCCGCCACTATGTGGAGTGTGTATCAGTGTGTGTGTGTGTGTGTGACGGATTACGCTGAGGCAAAGCACTGCTAAGCCCCTCTATTACTCGATAATCCCACAGGAGTGTGTACACACGCTCTCGCAGAACACAGAACACACTGACGGACTGACAAATAGAGACACACTCTTGTGATAAATGAGAGGCAGAACAACACACACACACACACACACACACACACACACTCACTCAAAACACAGAGTGGGAAACTTGAATTGGTCACAAACTAGAACAAACAAAATACACTCTGTTACATAATCACAATCATTTTATTTATATTTATCTATTTTAGATTTATAACACACACACACACACACACACACACACACACACACACACACACACACAAACACACATATATATACAAAAAAAATTCAGTCCATTTTTTTTTTTGATAAATTGTTAGCTATTATTGTACTTTCTGAATATTAAAACAGCTAAATTTATGGCTATTCTTAGGTGTATCAGGTTTCTTTTAATATATTTTATATTCAGAATACACACACTCACATATATATGCAGAAATAAATTTAAAAAAAAAAACACGATTTGTTATTAATGAATAATGGTTATTTATTTTTTCCTTTTTTATACTTTTTTTTTTCAGATAAATTGTTAGATATTATGGTTTTATATTGTGTATTATGGTTTATATATTATAAATAGTTAGATAATATATTCTGAATACTAAAAAACAGCTACATTTATGGCTATTATTAGGTGTATTAAGTTCCTCACTAGGAATTACGAGCAGGATACAAATTTAGGAATAAACGTTAATCATAAAATATATATTTTTAGAATAAAATGGAAATGAAAAATTGTTAATTAGACTTAAAATGTTCTTATTAAAAAGCACAGCTTTAGGTAAGCATATAAGCTCCTATTAATTTATAAAATTACTAAATACCATTTTAGTAACAAAAAATTGTAATGTGTTAAAAATTATTAAATTAGCCATTTAAATTGTAAAATAACTAAATAATTAAAAAAAGTTACAAATACAAATGAGTGGTCTCAGACTGTCAAAAACAGTATATAACGTATATAATAATAATAATAATAATAATAATAATAAATCGTATTTAACCAGACAATTTAAAAAACAGTATGTCCATGAACTGGAAATTTACACACTGCTGCCTGCTTCAGTGGACATCTATCCACGTCCTTTAGCACAAAAGACCACCATAAATCTACCAGCATGTCACACGCAGCCACACAGCGACACAAACCTCAGAGCTACAGGCCATTATCACGACCATACTGCTGTGAAGACCGCCCCCTGCATACAAACTTACAGCGGCATCACGCAGAACCTGCAAGGACGGGACATAAAAGTGGACCTCCAGTGAACACACGCACAATCTGCACCAAAGCACAGCGTGAGGCCCCGTTCAAAGCTATTCACACACTGTGAGAGCAGGCCCGCAGGACTCAGGATGGAGGCTTTTTGAATTGAGGCAAAATGGGACGACGTGCAATTGTGTTTGGTGTGGCCTTGTTTGGCTCTGCCGTGGCTCAGTGGTGCCGGCCAAACTAAGACAGACTGAAGGGTTGCTTTGAGGACACTGCTGTGATCCATAACAATACTCACGTCTGCCCACACAGCACAGATTGGCGAATGTCCTGTACACAGTAGGTCTGGGACACAAAAATGTATTGGAAATGCTAAGATGTGTCATGCTAATGTATTAATGTCACTACGTTACGTAACATAACAGATTGAACCCAAGTGACATATGAAAATGAATGAGGTTAAAACCATACTTTTGAGTCATTTCTGTGTGTGTGTGTGTGTGTGTGTGTGTGTGTGTGTATATATATATATATATATATATATACACACACACACACACACACACACACACACACACATTTTCAACTAAAAGATGTTTTTTTTAAATCAGCATTTTTGTCCTTTTAGTAAATAAACTATTTACTAAAACTATAAATAGACTATTATTAGCTACATTCTGCAGCACTGAAGTGATTAAATGGTTACTGTAAATGAAATTCGACCTTTTGTCATTGTACGGACTGAACTTATGTTTCAGGACAATTTCACAGTGCATAGCGACAAACAGGCTGTCAGGAAAATGCTGTGTTGGTGTTTGTTGCTACTTAGCATTTGGGAAGAAAATAAAACCCAAAAGAGTCATAAAAATTATTATAGTTATTTTAGCAAAAAAAAAAAAAAAAAGAAAAAAAAAATTGCTTGTGATTAAGGTATTTTTCTTTAAACTGAATGCCTCTTACAGTAGTTTAACATTTTTGTAATATTTTTCATTCATTTTTCAATAAAAACATACATTTTTAAATACTGCTTATGTTTGTTTCTACATATAGCCTGGTAATCAAATGTAATATTTCAAACTGTATGAATTAACATTTAATAATTAACAGTTAATATACTATAAACAAAGACTTTTAACAACAGCATGTTTAAAAAATTAATGTGAACCTGAAAAAAATGTTATCATGCAAAACAAAACAAATGATTAAAATAAAAGAAAAGAAAAAAAAACAAAACAGAGGTATGGCTAAAATACATCTGGTATTTCACTGTACTATGTTTTTTTTTTTGGTACCGCATTAAAAATAATGATAAATAAATAAATAAAATCCAGTAAAATCACAGGAGGCACATCATTGGTCAGGTCTAAATCGCAGCATGTTGTGATGATATCCTGCTAGCGCTCTCTTTAGCGGCCCTGTGATCATTCATTCATGACAAATTAAACATTTAGATAACGCCAAGGTAATAAATAGAGGGTGAGAAATGAGTGTGACAGGCCAGCTCCCCACACAGACCACCTCCACCGAAAACAGCACGAAACCCGAGAGCATGAGAATCACGCGACCTGCTGCAAACGAGAAACTACAGGGATAGATACAGCAGCAATAAACATCCCCTGACGGTGCTTTAACTCTATGTTTGAGAGGAACAAATAAACACAAGTTCATAAAAACCATTTCATGGTTTTCCGTAAGCACCACCAAAGTCATTTTACACTGTATTTTGACCTTTTCTGTTGCTTAAACATGCTCTGCGATGTGGGTTGCAAAGCAGGATATTGATGATTAATTACTGTGAGTAATCAGGAGGACAAAACTCCAGCAAATGTCAACACATAAACTCAATGCATCGAGGACGGCTGGAGGCTTACAGCAGAAACACTTCTCAGAACATTACTTCACACCGATTGCTCGGCTCTCCTTCTCCTTGACCCTGCTTTCAAAGGACGAGATACGAAAAATAACCTCTATCAACCTGCATGCTGAAAAAGTCATCCGCGTTCGTCGTGTAATTCACGTAAAACGACACGAGGTGTGACTTACGAGTCTTCAGCGCCGAGCTCTTTACCTCTGACCTCAGCGCTCGTGCACAGCGGCGCGGGGTCAGAGGGTCGCCTTTCACACACGCCACCAAATCCCTGGCCTGCCGGAGCTTGTTTGGAGGTATAATATAACATATAATTGGTTTCCAAGAACGAGTCAGAAATCATCCGGGCTGGTAACATGTAACTAAAGAGTTTGAAGATAACATCAGCAATTATGTCTAGCGTGATGGAATGTTAATACCTGTAAAAACTATTTGTGAAGCACTAAATTCACACTGTTCGCAACCGATGTCTGGATTTTCGGCAGTAACGGTCTGACCTCCTGACCCAGCGTGTCAGACATAAGACCTCTGCCACCTGAGAATAAGAAAACAGTTGTTTGGTTTCAGACGCAGCTTAAATATACTACTTCGGTGATTAGAAAAGCAAAAGCAAACACGTGTGCTCCTAAGTCCCTAAAAGCCATTCAGTGTAACAGGTTGTTTGGATAAAGAGTAAACTTGTCGATGTGTGTGTATGAGGAATGAATGTATTATTAGGGCGAGCGCTAGTGCGTTGTTGAGAATAGTAAGACTAAAGTTAGTTTACTCAACAGTCATATTCATAAAAAGACTCGGGCAGTTATTTCCAACCATGTAAGGACAGCTCCTTGGATAGGTAATAACTAATTAAAATAATAAATAAAAAGTAACCGTCAAAACTACAAACAGTACCTTTAAGAGAGAAATAAGGAATCACGAGGTTGCAATACAAAAATATTAAAATAACATTTATATTTATTTACATTAGTGCTGTCAAATGATTCATTATGATTCATTCAAAATCTAAGTTTTTTTACATAATGTATTTGTGTATAGTGTATATTTATTATGTATATATAAATACACACACAGGCGTGTATATATTTAAGAAAAATATATGTTGAATATATTTCTAAATAATAAAAATTATATAAATATACATAAACTCATGCAAATATTTTCTAAATATATACATGCATGTGCGTGTATAATAAATATACTAGGCAAGCGCACATATATTATGTAAACTACGCGATTAATCATGATCAATCATTTGACAGCACTAATTAACCTTTATCGCAATAAATTGGTGTTTTTAAAGGTTTAGGATTTACTTTAAGTTAGTTGACAGTCAAAATAGTGTAACTGTAAAAATAGAGGGAATGAGTATCTAATATGGGTAATACAAATAAAACTGACAACTGATAACTCATATGGTAATTGATGGTATATTGCATATCGCTAATTTAATATTAGAAATAAAATACGACAACATCCTTAAACTCAAAACACATTAAAAAAAAAAGTGGTAAAGCGAATGTGAAATAAATGTTTTTAGGCTGGATGATTCAGCTGCTATGAATCTTTATGGATTTAGATGATTTCTGCAAACAATGAAAGAAAATATGGACAAGGTAGCAAGATGGAGTATATCACAGATCCTGACAAACACGTGCAGCAGATGCAGCTCAGTCTGATTCACATGGCAGCTGATAAAAATGAACAAGCATAAAAAAACATCCCCTAAACCAGTTTGAAGTACAGAATATGACCTTGACTAAATGAACCACGCCAGCAAAACACACTCTGCAGTCAAAAAGAATTAAGGATATTTCGTGGTATAAGCCATTTAGAAAACTGCCACACCACCATATTACGTAAAACAGTCGATCACTATTGCAACATTCCTTAATTTTAAATCGCCCGATCCCTGCTGATTCCCGCCCCTAGGTCAAAGGTCAAATACATTTGGAATCGATTTCTGGGGGATCAACATCACAGCACGTCGGAGAGCTGAGTGTTTATTGCTCTGACCTTCTTTCGATGTTCCAGAACCTTTGGCTTCCTAGCGGCTCCGGCGAATGAGGGGCCAGAGCGCTCAGAGACGCTGCTTTATGACAGCGGTGAATGTGCTTCGTGTTATTCTGAAGCTGCCATTCAAATCCGTTCAATAGCAGAAGATGGGAAATGGAAGAATGACACGAGTCTGCGTGTGAACGTTAGAAATTAAAAGGAGAAAAGTGCGCGGACAGGTGCGAATGGGTGCGTCTGTGTGAACGCTCGGATTCCAAGGTGCTTTGGTGTTTATGCTAGTAATTTATTTATTCTCCCTCTTTCTAGAAAGCACTCCGCTGAGATCACGGTGTGAAAGGACACAGTTTTAAGTGCTGAGGGGGAGAGGGACTCAGGCACAATGGAATGCCACTGCTACTCCTGCCAAGAACACTTTTCCCATGCGCCCGGGAGCCAAGACTTCCCCCAACTGCCAAGAATAGCACTGCTGTCCTCGCACACTCACCAAAATCTCACACACACACACACACACACACACACACACACACACACACACACACACACACACTAGGCAAACACAAGGCTGGGTTCTGCAGCACCAGAACTTCAAAAGAGTCATGTGTGCAAGACACACTCCTGACAAAAAATGACTTGAATTATATTCTTAAAGGTTCTTTATTGGCATTGGTGGTTCAATGAAGACCCTTTAACACCAGGAACTTTTCCAAAGGACAAAGCGTTCTTCATTTTCAAATAGCAGTGTTCTTACACTATTTATTTATTTATTTATTTTCTGTTCACTGAAAGATTTTTTGGAGAACCAAGACTTGTTTTTCTGTGGCATATGGATCCTCATTAGTGGCCCTGGACCACAAAACCAGTTATAAGTAGCATGGGTATATTTGTAGTAATAGCAAACAATACACTATATATACTTTATTTTTTATGCCAAAAATCATCAGGATACTAAGTAAAGTTTCATGAAGATATTTAAACTTCTAACTGTAAATATATATAAAAAAATTGCTAAGAACTTCGTTTGGACAACTTAAAAGGTGATTTAGATTTTTGTTTATCCTAACAAAGCGTACACCAATGGAAACCAAACATCGGCTTTCAGATGATGTATAAATGCCAGTTTCGATAATTTGACCCATATGGCTGGTTTTGTGGACCAGGGTCACATGTGGAACCGATACTTTAAGAGTTCATGGATACGAAGAACATAGACGTCTAGCTTAAAATGACATTTTACTGAATATTCATTTATTCACCCTCCTAAATTGCATGACTGACCTTCTAGTGTGAAACATAAAAGAATATATTTAGAGAAAAATTTCAAAGAAAGTCAATTGGGTCCAAAGAGAAGAAATACATACAGGTTTGCAATGACATTAAGATCAGTAAATCATGACAGCATCGACTATGCCTTTAATGTTTTCATAAGCACATCGTGCTTTGATCTCGCAGATCCTCCAGATTTTTATAATGACATAACACTATCTAAATGGACTCTGATGCATTCCAATGCACTCACAACTTCAATTTGTCATCCATTTAGGCTCTTCTTTTTTTTTTTTAAAGAGGCTTTTGAGAACTAACAGGAAAAACACATCACCGAACCCCACCTTTGCCATATTAACACTTAACAGAAGATTAGGACATTCAGAACGCATTAGGAAGCACAGTAGCACAAGTGTGATGAATTGCTATGCTTCACTACTCGCGCTAAGAGTCCAGTGACCTTTAACTGGAGGAGAGCTTTTACTCTAAAAGCCCATGATTGGTTAGAGGAGCTACTGGGATAGTAGAGCTGTCAGAAATGAAAAACAGAGTGAGTGAGACCTAGAGGAAAAACAGACAGGAAAGAGAGCATGAGCTCATGAAGTACTCATTTTGATATGTCTCCATTAATTACCCTCAAAATGAGCTCATATCAAGCCTTTCACAGACCTACCCGCAAGCTAGAGCTGTCTGTGTGACAATTTGTCTCTTGTTCCCCGAGTTTTTGAGTCACGCTCTGATATATTGGCTAGGCTAATTAATCGCTTCATATTTGGCCAATTTGAGATTATAACGGCAAGTATTGCTGATACATTTTGGTAATTGCCCTTGGGTCAGTTTCAATATCCACCATCAGCCATGTTAACGATTAATAGGCTAATTTAACACATCTTTTTAGAAATTCTATTATAAGCACATCGGTTCGAGTGAAAAAAACCAAACTGAAAAAATGAATTTGTATCTTTTAACTTTTTTAAGATTTTGTAAAACCTGATGACCCTAGAATTGTATCCAGACGATCTTTCTCCATAGACGGTCCCTCCACTTTTTAAACTCAAAATAATAACAAATGTAAAATTTATAAATAATATATATTTAAAATAATGACAATTCGATGTGTATTTTTAAATAATGTATTAATATATACTTTTAGCAGATACATGCATTTCATATTTACATTTTCTCTCCATTTTTCCAAAACAAAACAATAAAAAAATAATAATTAAAATTCTACATTTATTTGATAAATAATGCATTAATATATAATGTCTGGATTTTACATTTACATTTTTCTTTAATCTTTCAATAATTATAATACTTTAAGTAAAATGAAATATTTTAAAGTAATCTATCTATCTATAGCACTATTATTTTAAAATAAAAATAACCAATCTTAAAAATATAAATCTTTGCGCCATAATGTATATTACACCAGCAGGGGGCACTTTAACGATTTATTCACAAATAAGAAAAAAAAAAGACTTTCATGCACATAAATGCACTTAATGTAATGCACTTAAACTAGAGTATACTATGCATACACTCTCGAGAATATGAGGCTGTTCACATACACACATATCTCTCAAGAACACGTGTATTACTTGCTAATAAGACTCTTAACCGCCGCGTACGAACCCGCTGCACATGCACGCGACAGTGTGCGAGCATGCTACAGTAAACCTGCATGTTACAGTACGCCTGCGACCGACCGTGCTTCAAGCATGAATCATTAAAGCAGTGTTGTCCCAAGTGACTTGCGTTAGCTAGCTTTTTCCTGGAGGTGTTTTACGTGAAAGCGCTGCTTTCAGCCCCAGCTGTGTTGTTTGGTAAACAGCCCTGTTGCTAGGCAGACCTGTATTATTGCTCCACCAATCAGGGCCTGATTTGACGGGTGAGTAGGACAGAGCTTAAGCAAGAGTTATTTTTACAATTGCGCTCCAGATAATGCCTCGACTGGAGTAGTAAAATGTAGAATTAAAGGTCACTGCTATCAAAAGGCGTACGTGCATATGTGTGTGTGAGTGTGTGTGTGTGTCATACCTCATTCAGTTGCCTCCAGTGTTTCAGTGAGTGTTGCGGCCCATTGAAGTCGTTACAATCCCAACGCGACTTATAGTTTCAGCGCAGGCCTCCAGCACAGCCTGTGGACACACACACACACACACACACAAACACACATATATTACTCTATAATCCAGAGCCAGGAGCCAGCACGGTCACAAACAGGACACCTTCCTACCCTTGAATTCCCGTCCTGTCCCGAGCCCGTGAACTAAGCACCGAGCGAACATGATCCACACACAGATGCACTCAGGTGCATTTACTCTAATAGTCACACTCATACTACGGCGACTCTGTCATCTTGCAGCTCCACTCCCTTCAGACGCTCACAACACAGAACGGACCGCTATGGAAACCGAGTAACAAGACAACACAAAGGCGGAGGTGTGGGTGTACAGTGAGTGTGCTCTTTAAATAAAGATGGTCCTTATTAGCTGCTCTCAGATCAGCGCTGAGCGTGCGGCACGCACCGTGGCTGCTGCTAGACTTTGTTTGGTTTCTTTCAGTAACCACCTGCGGTATTCCACGAGGCATAAAGCGGGAATGACATCACATCCCTCAACTCCCAGAAGCGCAGATCTTAGATCAGTATTCAGGAGTAGGACTCCGCCGCACAGATTGCAGATTGCAGCAAGGAAGCCGTGTATCATTTATCTCTGGGGCATTACGTGAGAAATAAACTGTTGCCTTCAGAGGATTAGATAGCAGCAATCTATTTCCAAATGACATGCCCTCTGCTTATGTAGCATTTGTGTTGCAACTAGGGATGTGCAAAAATATTTTTAAAAGTTGACTAGTCAACTAATCTTTTGGAACTGGAAGCCCTGTATAAAAAAAGGCTGATTTCAGGTTCACCTCAGCCTTTCTTAGCAATCACAAACATCTAGAAGGTGCTGGATTTTTTTTGCTTTTCAAAATTAAGTTTAAGATAAAAAGTAAAAGTAAAAAATAATATATCATAATGTATTGCCAGATAATTTATAGTAAATTTGATCATATATATATTTTTATTTATTTCAAATTCAAAATTTTCTCTATGCTTTTTGCCACACTATAACATTATATTATATATAATATAATTATTTAATTAAATATTGCTTATAAAAAGTAATTTATGAGATATTTTACAATACATATGCATTTAAAACTTAAGACTTGTCTAAAAATGAAAAAATGTGCTAATATAAATTTGAAATGCTAAAAAACATATATAAAATTACTTAAAATAAACAAAATGTATTTAATACATAATTTATACTATAGATAACACTTTAGAATAGGTAAGTCTTGTTAACTATTAATTACAACTTTTCCCTCAATATATTCTTTATTTACTGCTTATTAATAATGCTATTCTATAGCAGAATCCTAGCACCAAAGAAGCAGGTTTTATGGCTTAAGTTGTGATGCTAATGAGGAAGAGGAGAGGTCATGGTTATACGTCAATGTCATTTCAGGCTTTCTTTGCGGTGATTAACAAGTATACACTTCTGCCATATCGTCCAATTCTGCAGATTAATTATCCTCTGTACTGCTTTGGCAACATTGTATTTTGGCAGACATGCTGATAAAGCATCATTGATGAGAGAGATAGAGCGAGAGAGCGAGCGAGGGAGAAAGAAAGAGAGAGAGAGAGAGAGAGAGAGACCAGACAGATGGTCGCAGCGGGTGGGTGCAGTAAAACTTGTGACAACAGCCATTAGTGCTACAGGAGTCTGAGACTGAGGACAGATAGTGGGATGTGTGAACATGTGAACGAGGGAGAGAACGAGTGAGAAACCTAAACGCAACAGTGGAGAAAACCAAGACATAAGTGTTATAGACAGTCAACACAACATTATATGTAGACACACAGACTATCCTCTGGTATCAAAACATGAGAAGCTCGGAATAACATGCATCATACGTGATCTTATTGTAGATGATTCATTAGTGTATGTTAATTTAGAAAGAAAAAACCACACTATAATAATACTCGGTTTTAACTGACTACATGTACTTACTAAAATCTTAGAGTTAGGATTAGGATTTTGCTTCTAGGGTTACTTGGATGAAAATATGCATAATTAATTTTTATTATAACAGTAAGTACATGTGATGTGTAACAAGGACACCTTTAAATAGTGTTACCTAATACTCAAACACTTACGGTGTTCTGCAGGGTTCCATTTTGGGTCCTCTTCTTTTTGCATTAAGCTTCAGCTAGGTTATATTACTCAGAGACATAGCTATCATTTCTTATTCTTATTAGTTTCTTATTCTTTGTTATATGATTTATTGCGTTTTTTAAAGACCCCTTTGATCATGTAGTCAATTTCAGCTTCTTGTCTCAAAGTTAAAGATAATCAGGTTTCTGTGGAATAGTCTTCTTCTGTATTTTACCTGCACCTTCTACTTCTGTACTCAAATCCTCTTGGAAGACCCATTTCTCTTCTTTGTGTTTTAATTCTTCCTGAGAGTGTACATTTTCTCATGTTTTAATACTGTCTGGTTTTAATCTTGTTGTATATTTTCTGTACAGCACTTTGGTTTCAACATCTGTTATTTTTAAATGCGATTTATAAATCAATAAACTAAACTACTCAAACATACCATGTTCAGTAGATAGTACACATCAATGGTACTGTAATGTATAATTCACTGTGCACATATGCTATTAATTAAATGTGTCCCACACACAATTTAAAACATTAGCCTAAATTGCACATATTTTCAGAACTCTTTTGTAATGTCTTTTATTTTCCTAGATAGGCTATCAAATCTGAAATTATTTAGATAACGTGCTTAATTTCCCAGAATGTGTTGCATGCAATACTACAATGCAATGTATTTTATTGATCTTCCATTTCCAGTATGACGAACAATCCAGAAGTAAAAATGTTCATTGCTGCACAACAGAAATGGTGGAAAATATAAATGCTTCTGAATGCCGTTTGAATTCATCTTTCTGTTTTATATAACAGTTGCACAACAACATATCCTAATTATTCAAGAAAACTGTGAGTGAACAAAACTGTATAATTAACATCGTATATTTTCTGACTGGCTGTGTGTGCGTGGCATCACACATTTTCACTTAAAGGATGGACAGACAACTATTTGCTGGAATCTAGTCAAGTTTTGCAGGTAACTGTGAGTGTTGAAGTGGAATTACCCGGTTGTAGTTCTAGTACTCACTAAAACCGGCTGATTTAAAAAGGATCCAGAAACCGGTTGCTTGTCAAATGCACTAAAATTAAACATTCTGTACGGCAGATTCTGCAGCTTAAATATCCTACCTCAAAATGTCTCTATTCCACAACTCAGAAGAGCTCGAGAGCGCTGCTACGAGCACAGCGTGAATGATCAATCTAACCCAGAGTCATGAGGAGATCTGCATTACTACAGTGAGAAAATTATTACACCGGGTGCTGTTCATCAATAGGTAACCAAGCATGATACTAATTCCAATGAATCTATTTTGAGTTTCCAGAAATCAGAGGTTAAAGCTAAATCCTGTGGCTGCATGGTGATACCAGATCCATTGAGCCGTTTTAACATGAAAAATAACACCTTCAAACACTATTACTGTCACTTTAATGCGTTTTTCCCCTTTCATGTGTCACATGTTTGCGGATGTAGGCACAAGTCGTAAACAGCAACGGGGTAATTCTGCAAGCTCAGTATTTTTATGAGACACAGCTCACACTGCCAGCATCATTTAAACATTTCCCTGAATGTCACTTCCCTCAAAGTTACTATCAGCCCTTGCTCTAGGAGTTGGTGTTGGGTAAACAAGACTGCCAGGTCGGTGTTTAAGGTGACATGTATGTGTAGAATGACAAAAATGCTTGATCTACTACTGCTGCAACTGTCAACCAAACTTTGACTTGTTTGGTTTGACTGAACACGAGTAATTTCTACATTACCACATTACCAGTGTGTATTGTGCCATACTGTACTTCTAAGAAATGACATACTACTAGCTTTGTACAATGTGTTTCAGAGGTGACATATTGCCTGACAGAAACCTAAAACAAAAAGACCAGATATAGATATAGGAAGTGACACTAAGCAGGATTTTTTTGTTTGTTTTCAATTCCACATTTTTTTGCCACCAGCAGAAATGAAATGAAGTTGCTATCTCTTCTGCTATTAATCACCAGATCATTGTCAGAATCAGAAAAGAATCGGATCGCATCAGCGTCGAATGCAGACCTGCAGAACCTTTTACTAACGATGAACATTTCAGCAAGAAACTATTATATTAAACTTCACTAAGCAACTCATGTTGCAACGTCTCTGCTACAGAAATTAATAAAATCTGAAATCACGTGGCTTGTTGAAGATAAGTGATCAGACTGATGAAGGTTAAGATTTTCACCCCCTGAACTAGGGGTGGAAATATGTAGAATTATATATATATATATATATATATATATATATATATATATATATATATATATATATATATATATATATATATACACACACATCACTATATTATTTTTGCTTTAAATAAGGACTTTATGATATCCACATTTAGTTTTCTTTACTGCTGATTACACTTCAATGGCTTAAAACCTCTCTTTTTTAAACCACAATGCTGAAAAAAAGCATATAAATGATATGTGTTTATGACAAAGTAGCACAGCAGCATCATGTAAACGTGTAACCGTGATAGTGCAACTATTGCATTTTTACTGCTTAATCGTGTCTATATGATATCAACCAATTAGCCACATCAAGTCACCACACAAAACAACCCATCAACCAAATTAATAAACCCATCAGAGCACCTCAGCAGCTGCACAGCATCACCCTGGCAACCATCCAGAACACCCCAACAACGACATCACAATGCATTAATGGATCAGAACCCTTAAAAACTACTAAGCGACCAACAAAAACACCCTAGCACTACATCTGTGAATTTCGCCCTTCAGAAAACGTAGTTATTTATACCTGCAGTTTAAAGGAGTTGAAAATGAAACCGTCTTGGCATCACATTCATCACGTAAAGGTTCAGCTCTTATTTTAATTCTGCATCATCCTCAGCCTCTAAAGCCCTGATCGTATCCCCTTATCGTCACATGGGAAATTTCACATCAGATTGAAGGAGAGTGATTAATTCAGACATATCTTAGATATCGAATATTGCCAGCAATACAACATACTCAGGCAAGCAAGCACACATGAACAAGATCCCAGTTCCCTGTACCTGTTTATGGTTCCTAAAACAAGTTTGTATTCTTGTGCAAGTCTGCTCCACAAAGTCCATGTTAGAGTAGAGTAGTGTGTGTGTGTGTGTGTTACACAACACAGTGTGTCGTGTAAGGTTCCCATGAGCAGATATAGGACAAGCAGTAAGCCAATACCATCCTTGTAGCGGAGCTCGGTTAGCAGGAAAAGAGACAACATAGGAAGAGAGGGAGAGTGCAGAACAGAGAGGATTATGGGAGTGACCCATCAGGAATATTCAGGAAAGTTTAGGGTGTACAGCTCTTAAAATCCCTCCTTACCTTCCTATAAATGGACGGACCTGATTGAGGCACATCTGTGTTAATAGGGAGCAAAACTGACTTTCCCACAGCTACCAATAGTGGGTGTATTGAGAAACTGTCATATGTCACATTTTGGTGAAATACTGCCCATGTAAAATAAACAAAGTAAAAACTTAAAGTTTTAATACATTTTTGATTCAGATATAAATGAGTCACGACAGATGACTCACAGTATAAGCAGATTGGAAAGACTGACTGATGCAAGTAGTGCAAATATTTGAACAGACTGAAAGATAATTCCTTATTCACTATGCATTCAAAATGCATGGGCTACATTACTGATTAATTTTATGAAGGTATTCACCTTTTTGAAGCTTGAGAGCTCAAGTTCTCATTCATTTTTTTTTTTTATGTTTTTGAAGTCATTTATGCTCACCAAGGCTGTTTTTATTTGATTAAAAAACATTTATTCCATTTTATTACAATAGATGTTTTATTTTTAATTGATTTTAAATAAGTTTTAAATCATTTTTTTAGTTTAATTTTTTTTTTATTATTATTAAATGGTGGCAAAGCTCCCCAGAAATCCTTCTACAATGCTGACATTTTTTTCATCTTTGATGAATAAAAAAGTCCTTTAATGTCTCTTTTGTCATTATGGTCAATAGAATGCATCGCTGCTGTATAGGTTTTTTTCCTACTGACCCCAGACTTTTGAAGAGTAATGTATAGTTACATGATATAAATGAAACCAGAACTGTTTTCTAAATTTCTCTGTTCAGCTAAAGAAAGAAAGCCAGATGGGTGAAATGCACCACAAGGGAGAGTAACTGATCTGGGATAAGATCATTCAGAACCTAAGATAAACTATTTCTATAAACCCGTGCTTTCGTTCTGAAATGAAACGAACAGACCTAATCAGACCTATTTGATAACACAAAGGCTTTTTATGTCAAATCAAGCCATTTACGCTCAAACATAACGATGCATGAATGCCTCATACCGCTGTCACAAGGTGCACCATATGCTTTGCACACAAAGTAATCATGGTGCTCTTCTTCTACAGACGGAAGTGGCATGGCAGACACCAGCTCTCTTTTCTCACCGGACAGAGAGGAAACAAGATGGAGTGCCTCAAAGGAATTCAGCAGCAGGTGTGTGTGTGTGTGTGTGTGTGTGTGTGTGAGTGTGTGAGGTTGAAAGCTTTCCTTCTTTCAGCGTGCGTGCGCACACACACACACACACACACACACACACACACACACACACACACACACACACACACACACACACAGAGACAGAGCAGCCCAGTGAGCATGCTCAGTCACTCTCTTCATTCAAGGTCAGCGCTGAGAGGCAGGTGATGACATCATTACTACAGCAGCTCAGTTATTTCACCGATCAATAGAGAAGCAGCAATGAGTTCATCTCAGCTAATGCCAGATGGCTGGAGCCACCCAATGAGAATCCGCTTCACAAACACACACATATATATCCCACAAAGTGCGAGCAGCCGTGCAGCGAGTGGCTGCGTTTATAATGATGAGAAATGACTTCACGCGGTCTCGGTGCTGAGGGATGCTCCCTGTTTCCACAGCAATATTACAGTCTATTCATTCCACCATTTAACATAATGAGACAGGACTAGCTTATTCAGCCAGGGAAAAAGCAATATTTATACATGAAACAAGCACAGAAAACCAGTGACTCATACTGGAGGACGGATGTCTCGGTGTAATATTAATGGATGACGGCTTTGCCTGGTACACTGTAATGTTATTTAATAATGTGCCTAACAGCTCTGGAAGTATTTTAGAAATAATATTATGAGGTGCTGAATGTAAAAGAAAAGGTGCTACAAAAAAAAAAAAAAAAAAAAAAAAAATCATTAAATGTTTTAGTAAAAATTGTCATATTAGGGAATATGTTGCAAGTATGCAAATATGCAAGTTTGCATTTTCTCTTAATTGAGTTCAAGATTTATATTTAGATTCATTTTTGAGATTTAAACATGAATCTCATTTCACATTTCATATCACACATGAATATTTACACTTACACTACTATTTAAAAGTCAACCTTTGCTATGTAAAGAACAAACTACAATAAAAAAACAACTTGAAATAAGTAACTTTTAAATTGTAAATACATTTCACAATATTACTGGTTTGCTGCATACTTTAACAAATGCATGCAACCTTGGTGAATATCTACCTACTAATGAAAAGTAGTGTTAAAACCCAACTTAATTGGGCCACGTTTGTATCGCTTATTATTTTACATGCACCACATATCATAAGGTTCACTACTTCACCACAAATTAAACAAATATAGTTCATTTTCAAACAGTCGCCGTTTTGATTAATAATTAGGAATTTGTTAATGGACTGCCCCGAAAATGCAGAGAATTTTACCAGGGCAGTTGAACACTGATACCTCAGCTGTAGATATGGTCACAAATAAATCATGACAAGCGCAATCGTGTCATTAACAATCACAAAGCCTGTCACTCAACCTGCAATCACCATTCAATACGTTCCCTTTGTGCAAAACTACTGGAGAGGTACAACAGGAGGAAGGGAAGTGGATATCTCTTCTACACACACACACACACACACACACACACACACACATCATTTACAACTGCCTAAAAAGCCACTCAGAGCTGCTGGTCACACTCAAAGTAGTAAAACTCAATCCGTGACAGGTTCATTCAGGGCCGTCTTTGGGTCATTGTGAGGGACTGATGGAGAGATAGCTTTGTGCTTCCTACGTTTCTCCTGCTGTGCTCAGCTGGGACAAATGCAGCAGTAATGGATAGTGTGAGGGGCAGGTACTTCTCTCGGGTTACCGTGTCGTACCCCAGGCTGACCTCATTCCTTTTAACTTCTCTCATTCTCTGCTCGTCTCTCTCTTTCTCTCACTCAGTGCTCATAGGTGCTGCTCTTCTCTGACAATCTGACTGACACTGTCATCCCATCATGTCAACATGTGTGTCTTTTTTTTGTATGTTGTTTTACTTTATTTATTTTGTTTGCCTTCACCTCAAAACAAAACTTTTATCATATTTTCAACAGCAGGATTGCAAATAACAGATACATGAGAAATAGGAACATGACATAGCTGTACATATGTCAGCATAGTAAACTTTATTTGAATAAAAAAATCTTAATATGAGATAAAAATAGCACAATATGATAAAATTAACTGCTATTTTCTTTAATTTTCCTACACTGTAAATGTTACAGTTGTACAAAAAAATGAATTATTAAATATATATATATATATATATATATATATATATATATATATATATATATATATATATATATATATATATATATATATATATATATATATATATATATTCAATGGCGTTTAATTTGTTTCTTTGCAATCATTTGCAAAATTTTATACCAATTTCAAAGTGAAAACGAAAAGCATTAAAAAAAGCATTAAAATAACGTATACTATTATACTAGTGTGTGTGTGTCATATACAGCTGGAAGCATGCTACAATGTTTTATTTTCAGCTTTAGTTGAATTTACATATCAAACTCTGGAAAATTCCTTCATGCGCAGACACTGCGTCATTCTTAACATGCTCTTTCTGACCACAGCATTTACAGAAATGTTTGGCATTGAATGAGAAGGTTCAGACAAACAGAGCTTTGTGACTTCGTGAGCTATTTAGTCTTAAACAAACACGTACTGTAGTCCGCTAGACACAGAATATGAAAAAATACATAAAAGCAGAACTCGCTCCCGTCGGTTTATCCGCAGTTAGAGAGGACAAGCAAATTAATCAAGCGCCTACACACTTTATATGCGTAGGTTTTCACTTTACAACACCTCCAGTCTAACCCCTGCAACTGAGCCTCACAGACAGAAAAAAAAAAAAAAAAACATCATGTCTACGAAAAAGAATCAAAGCTGCAGAGATGCAAAGGCAGATGAACAGATGCAACAGCAAAAAAGGGAGAAAATAAAAGAGAAAGAGAGTGAGAGACAAGACTATGGGAGATGGATGGGAGAGTCTATTTCTGCAGATTTTCAAACGTTCAAAGCCCTCATGACTCCTCAAAAGCGCGTATGGGACCGCCGCTCCTTCAGACCCCCTACTGTTAGACAAGCCTGAAAGAAGAGCGAACGAGCTTTGTGCTGACATAAAAAACTCATTCATACATAATTGATAGCATATAAGGACTCTGCAGAATTGAGAAACGCCATACAGTCAGATTATGTAAAGGATATTAAATTCAAAAGGAAACATATTGTATGGATAACCGACTGAGTTTTTATTCCTATACACAAACTGTTTGAACTACATCAAACGAGAAGGATGATAACGCACTGCTGCTTTTAGACGCCAGATGGTGCTGTATTTCAAGTGATTCGAGGGGGAAACGAGGAATATTTACACAGGTATTACACTGAGAATTACTCTCATCTGCAGCCAGTGTTCGACGGGAGCGCCTCGGTGTGATGAAGGCAAGGATTATTTAATCAGATCTCAAGATTACTGTATGTTGTTATATGTGGCGCAGTGGAAATGACCGTGGAAGAAACCTGATGTGTAATAACTGCATGTGGTTAGGCTACCATATGGTTTTAGGTTGCGTTTGAACAAGCGGCGCTGAGCCTGACACCAGGCCGTAAAACACCTTCGATGTGCTCTAACTAGGCAGGATTGTTGTCTGTCCACACCGAAACGGACAAAGCAGTACGATGCGACAAAATAACAAACAATTATAACATATTTGATGTTCATATTTATGTCCAGCAGGATTTTGAATCAACGAGAATTGCTTGGTGAGCAATGTTTTATAGTCACTACAATACAAAAGCGAGGCTGTATCTAAATCATCCCCTATAAACTCATTCACTATTACCTACATATCTCCTAGGGTGGCCTTCTGTCTGGTTTCAGGACAGACAGTCTAGTTTTGACTGTCCAAACGGCTGGTATAATTATCCTTTCCTAAATAAACTAAATAATAGCTATACTGAAGTTAATATTAGGTGGTGCGCATTTTATACAATATTGATTTCTCCAACAAAAAATATCTCCAAACAGTTACAGCAGAACTCTTGGACTCTCCAATCAATACTTGTTCCTAAACGATTCAGCAATTTTTTTTAATAAATGGATGGGTCAGTAATTCAGTGACCCATTTATAAAACTGATTCAGAATCAATTAAGTGATCGGACCAAGATTTGTCGCCTTCTACTGGTGATTTTGACTTCATATTTAAATTCTAATTAATTTTTTCCCCCCAACATTTCATATTTGCATATTCAATATTATTCGTATTTAAAACAATAATCTCAATATTATTTATAATATAATATTATTTTATGGAATCTCCGAGCTGCATTAAACAGTTTGTAAATGTATTGATTAAATGTACAATTAAGGCAAAACAAAACTAAACTAAAAAATCCCTTTAAGGAGGCAAAAATTTCCTTAAAAGTTAATTTCACTGCTTATAAGGTTGGGATTTTTTTAATATCCTGAATCTTGCAAAAAGTGCCTTTTTTGGTGTTATTAAAACGTCCACCATAATTATTCCATCAATATACCTCACTGAGAATGAAAACAAACAACAGTTGAGAGTACGTCAGTTGTACGCTCATTATTCCAGAGCATTATGGGACTGAATGATCACTATTGATAACGTCCACTATGTTTTGTGACACCACTACAAATTGCCATTTTCTCAAATGTTGCACTATATAAAGATACAGGCGGTGATTCCAGATCATGCAGCTCTAATGCTCCAGCTTTGTGTTGTAAGGTTGGTCATAGGACCCTCATAAGACCCCGTGTAGCCATCTGGATAAAAACCTTCATGATTGGTGTGAACGTGAAGTTCAGCACTCTCTGCAACAGCAAATGGAGTTTGTATGCAAATGTTTTGAAGCGGGTGGGTAGGTGGGCGGTTTCCTAAGATCACTACAATATGGAAAACAGCACAAAACCTGATTAAACACCTCCAGGTCATGAATGAGTGTAAACACAAGAAAAGCAAAATGAGAGAAGGTACACACAAATGAGAGGGAACCCCTGTGCGGGAGAATACAGGTTTAGCAAAGCAACCTTTGACAGTGTGATGTTTAAATGTGACATTTTTGCAGGCAGTTTTAAGGGCGTCTCTTAGCCTGGCGCTGTGAGAACAGACTAATGCTTACATTACACCGCATGCCTGGCAAACTCTCATCCATTATTTGAAAAATTCCCGTAATGACATCTCGTGCCTTTCTTTTCTCCAAAATTCTCCTCCTCTCTTCTCTCCGAAAGGGTTTTCTGTAATACAGTAGGATAAGAGTGTGTCTGTTTTGAACAAACTGCACACAATACAAAATCTGTGCAGACGGACGTCACAGGCCCCTGTTTAACTGGGTTACATGTCGCTTTGAGCATTCGCTCGTGTGAACTCCAAATCGCCCTTTCAAGTGCCCTGAAGTGTGCACGTTTGCACGAGAATGTGTCGTGCGTGTCGCTTTAAGAGCGACGTGGTGTTCATTGAGGCAACCGCACGCTGCGAGTCTATTTATAACCTCTGTCTTTGAGGTCTCCATTACATTTGCATGGGAGCTGTGCACTCACACTTCCCTTGCATCTCATTTACATGTGCCGTGTGGTTTTCCTGCTGTGGGTAACCATTCCGCTGGCTTTATGTTGTGTGTGTCTATGCATGCATGTGAGCAAACATGTTTGCGTGTCACTGTGACAGTAGTGGTCCTGACTCAAATGCAAATATTGTTTCAACAAAAAAAAATTGAATAAACATGTAGTCTATACATACATTTCTAAAATATATAAATAAATAAAATATCAAATATATGTATATATTTAAAAAAAAACTGAGATATCTGTGTTTAATAAAATTAAATACATAATTATACACAAAATATTACAATAAGGAAGGCAGAGGAGGTGAATATTAAAATTAAATATACATTACATAGGTGCATATGCTTATACTCATGTATAAAAATGAAAAATAACTTTAATTTACTAAAATATAAAAAATAGTAAAAGTAAACTGATTTAATTAAATATGTTGTCTTTACCTATATAAGAAACCAAAATACACACAAAAAAATTAATACAACAAAATAATAATAAATACGAAATATCATGTAAATAATCTACAACTATTACAAAAAGTAATTCTCTACACATGGTTAGAAAAAAAAAACCCATTAAATTAATTAGAAACTAATACAACAATAAAATAAATACAAATAAAATGATTTAGATAATCTACAAACATGACTGTAAAATAAAATTAAACCATAAAATAAAATGAGAAATTACTCTATAATGAACTTACATCAAATAAAAAAAAAATCTATAAATTATAATAAACTACATAAAAACTATATATATAAAAAAACTATAAATAATTAAAGAACGCATTTGTATGGTATGTACCTTATGCTGAACCAGAAAGCGCTCCCACTCTTGGACCCCGCCTATATATTGCCTATGGCAGCATTTTGCAATATTATTAACTACAATCACTACAAGAGAGCATGTAGTAAAGCATGTGTGTGCTTGTTAGTAAGAAGCCTGCGCTTTCATTTCTCGTTACTACAGTGTGTGTTTGTGTGTGTGGTTTAGCAGGACGGTGTGTACTCCAGCGAGGCCAGCCGCATGAGTGTTTATGATGAGTCACTGCCTGAAACAGCAGGGGGGATTACTTACACTCACTACACAAGTGTGTGAAAGCCAGCATGCGTGCACGCGTGTGAGAGAATTATGTCGGCGTGCAGAATCTGCGTCCGAGTATCAGTGGCCATGTTTAAGTAAAAGAGGCCTCTGATCCGCACCCTTCCTACACGTATCGGGTAAATGCGGTCTTGAGAGAGCCGATGTGTCGCGGGACACAGACAAAGCTGGAGCCAAGCACAGTATCACCAGTTACGCTCTCCGTGGATCGACGCGGAAACTGCTCTCATACACTTCTCTCTGCGCTCGTTCGCCGAGCTGCTGTTCTCGAACTTCACAGACCAGATATTATGACAGTGGCAACACTTAGTCCTAGCATGTTAACGACGTCACAGCTGTAAAGAGACTTGCAACAAGATCTTCATGCGATAAAGAATAGTGTTTGCTTAAGCAAATGTCAGCAAAAGCAAAATGTTTTTACGACAGTGCCTGTCTGCTTTTTTTCAATTCTGGAAGTATTTTTCCTGTGAATTTTCTTCTATAGGGATTTTTGAACAGTTATAAGCTACAAGCAAAACTCACCCAAGGATAGTTCGCAATGAATAGAAATTTGCTGTTAATTTACTCGGACCTACAAGATGTAGGTGACTTTCTTAAAGAAGCAGTAAAGAAGATTCGTAGTTGACACTGTTAGCTGACATGATCATCTCTATCATGGTTACACGCTGGTTGGTGTGCTATATGGTCATGAAAACGTATAGATCGTATGTGTTTTTGAGCATTTAAAAAAAAAAAAGGGATTTTAAGAAATGGGAAATGAGAACTCTGAGCTTGAGGCTTTTTTTTTCTTCTTCTTTTCTTAATTTACGCCACTGAGCACATATCACACAACTCTACTTTAAAGAAGTATTACATCATTATTGGGTGCTTTAATAACATAACTGCATATTCATTATATCGTTGCATGATTACGTCAACAAACTAAATTGCACAAGTCTTTTTAAAAGAACTGTTTAAAAGAAACAGATTGTGGAAAAGCAACATCTGCCTTCATCACGCTTCTTAATACTCAATATATCGTCAGGAGCCACGTGTGTTAATTTTGTCTTGTTTGCATTTGTTTTTTTTTCGCTGTTAAATGATGGTAGCCAATGGCTTGCATTTTCTCAATCACCAAAGACCAACATTTTATTTTTAGGTGAACTATACCTTTAAGAGGTTCAAAGGAACAGTTACCCAAAAATGCAATTCTCAAGCTGTTCCTAACATCTAAACATCTAAGATCTCTGTTTATCTTCACAACACAAATGAAGATATTTCTGCTGAAATCTGAGCGCAGCATAGACAGTAATGTGACTGACATGTTGAAGTCCCAGAAAGACAGTAAGGACATTGTTAAAATAGTTCAACCGGGTACAACCTCAAAAAACAACAACAACAACGTGCTAACATTCATTGAGAACACCTTGTGCAGCCATAAAATAACATACTGTAACAATCACTTATACCTTAGGAAGTACATGGCAACAAATATTCAGGATTCTTGTTATGAGAATGATTAGTTCAGGCTGATTTCATGAATATATTTCTCGTGTTCATCCACACTGAGCAGCCACTGTCACAGGCTTTAATTCAGGCACAATGCAGAGGTCATTAACGGTGATAGCCACAGACGTGGGCCGATCCTTCCGCTCAATGCTATTTGCAATCCAATCAACCTTGACTAGGAGCCCAGCTGGTTTTACAGCTCTGTTCGTGGGCAGCGAATCACAGCAGCCCACAGCTCGCTCACCGATTACAACCATCGATGGCCCTTTGCATTTAGCACGCTTAGCATTTCTGC
Organism: Puntigrus tetrazona; assembly: GCF_018831695.1. Classification (NCBI taxonomy): domain Eukaryota; kingdom Metazoa; phylum Chordata; class Actinopteri; order Cypriniformes; family Cyprinidae; genus Puntigrus; species Puntigrus tetrazona. The sequence continues at coordinate 8,999,348 of NC_056717.1, read as the reverse complement.
CAGACCGAGAAGTAAGCAGGAGAAACCGAACGGCTTCACAAACTTAAGTCTAAAAGGCTGAGTCAACCGCACCTGTGCCCTTTCATGCACTTTATCCCCAACATAGGTACATACACACAAGAACAGATGCTTGCTGGTGGCGTGTGTGCACATTCACTCACACGAGCAGATGCAGCTGAAATGAAAGGATTTTCCTACACACTGCATAAAATCCTATTTTTAATCAGTGTCTTGTTTTCCAGGAAATGTCTCTCAGCAGTCTTGAAACACGATCAGTTTACTTGAGAAGCAAAACGCTGGGATAAGGTAAGGGTGATACCGCTCGTTTCCTTTTCGATCTATCAAAAACAGTATTGCTGTAGATATAGATGCTATATAGATGGTATACCTCCGATTCATTCTTGTTTCCAAATAGATGTTTTTCCTATTTTTACCATTTAAAAAGGCCAAAATAGCAACCGATCAGATGCCTTTTAATGTGTAGCATCGCTCTATATAGCGTATGTCATTTAGCTTTGTCGTTACGTAGTGTGAAAAAACTCCAGATGTGGTTTGTCTGTTGTTCTGTCATTTCTCCATCCGTTCTCTCTGTTTGAATGAGTGCTGTGACTGTCTGTTGCTGTCTGTCATTGCTTGTCGACATGTCTGCACAGCGAAAGGAAAAACGGTTCCTGTTCTACATCTTTGGGGTTGTTGTAATATATTTATTTGTCCCTTTACAGGGCAATTTACGCAGCATCAGACCTCACAAACGTACAAGTTGTGTAAAAAGACACAACTATGAAAAAAGCATGACAAAGCCGGGTCATTCACAGTACCCAGTTTCCTCATATACTTTTCAAATTCCACGGCACACCTTTATCTTTATAATTCAGTTTTTTTAATATTTTAATATTATATTTTAAATAAATAGGGCTATCCTCTAATGACAATCCACTAAATTTATCTGACAGCAATTAAGCATGTAACACTTTGAATTGAACTCCTTTCTCGAATGAATTCAAAGATCTTTCTATTTTAAAGGCTTTGTCTGAAAAAAAAAACTGAAATCAAAAATCGAATTCAGATCAGAGCATGTAAACAAATACTGGGAAGGCTAGCATGTTTTTTAATAAATATAATAATATATTTTTTCAATTGTATAAATACTATAATAAAGTACATACGGTATAAAGTATTTATATTATATTGTTTCTTATTTTCTAATATTAATTGTTTTACATCTCTAAATCACAGGACATCTCCTCTCAAGAATTCTGCTGAAAATGTGCATGTTTACAGGCTTTATTAAAACAAACGTAAGGATTGTTCACACAGTTTGATGTCTTTCGATTTGCAGTCATTTGATACGTCTCCACTGCACACACTAAAGTCCCAGTGGGATCACCGTGCAGTTAAACGGCTGTAAATGGGCAGTACGTACATTTTTGTGGGGAGCGGGGGCCGCTATAATCGGTTAGCTTTGCCAGTGCCATCCTCCTATTTGTGGCAGATTAGGGCTATCCGCAGTTTGACAAACAGCTTTCTACACAACGCACCAATCATGGCTTTTTATCCCATTTTGGGCACAAGGAAGAAGGGCACTAGAGAGGCTGCAAATTACATGTGTCATTATTAATGGACCAGCGCTTGTGATAATGCATCTACATTAAGGCCCACACATTTCACGCACACACAAACACACACACACACACACACAGCTAACTCCCTCCTCACAGCTGTCTGCGCCCCTCAGCGGGGCTTTTAGTTCTCAATCAATCGAATCTGCTGCCTCTTACACAAGCACGAGGACGCCCGCACACAAGAAGCTCAAATCAAGGCACTCTTGCAAAAGTCTGACATTCTCACAATCGTCAATTTAGCTTGCACACACACACACACACACACACACAAAAACGTGCATCTTCTGCAGGCTTCACTGCGATGCTAAGTGTAGCAGAAGGTCCAGAGTAACAATAAATTGCCAAACTCCCACGTTCTTTAATTGAAACCTGCTTGCTTTGCTCTGATGCACTGCACAAGTCTGGAAGGGAAGTGTTTGAATTCAGAAGGGCCAAGAGCTGAAGAGAATTCCTGCAGAAATACCATCCATTCTGCTGCTTTAAGACCAATTTACATCAAGTGAGTAAATGTGCTTTACATACAGCCCTCTCATGTCAACCAAAACTCTTAAGACTTGGGTCAATCTTTGAAACACAAATTAAGATATTTTTAATTAAACCTGAAGAAGTCCCTCTATTGCAAGTCTGTGTTAGCAAAATCCATATGAACTGATTAGTTTAATCCAAGAGTCGTGGAGGGATGACAGACAGACAGACAGACAGACAGACAATAAAAGTATCATTCAACTATGACAATAAAGTTTCTTAAAATGAAAGATTGTTTTCCTCTTTATGATATCAGTGCAGCATTAACATCCTGACAACTAAAAATATAAACATTACGCTCATCATAGAAGAACAAAAATATCGTTTATTATTTCCATTATGTGCTTTACTACACACTAGTGCACAGAAAAAGTTATCGGTCCCTCCAAACCTTGTGAGAACAGGCGAAAGTATCGCTACTATAAGAGGAAGTTGATCTGTTTTGGTCAGTGCATAATGTTTGTGGCCACAGTTTATCTGTTTATACACTAGTCATATGATAGTGAATACAGTCCAGTTGAGTGGGAGTTTAAGTGCCACTACACTACACCATCAGGCACAGAGAGAGAGAGAGAGAGAGAGAGAATCAGGAGTGGTCTGGCTTTGGTATTTGCTGCCCAGATGGGTCCCTTGTTTTCAACAAAGTGTTCAACAGACTAAGTGTTGAAGAGAACCATAGTGGCTAAAACAAATGGAAACTCTCCCACGTATCCATTAAACATCCACTATATGCACACTAACATAACTCATCCATATGACACTGCATGGTATATATGCTGATAGAGATTCACCGCTGTTGCAGCAATCACTCCCATCTTCTCATTATTGATAAGTGCCCTTGTCCTACGCGCTGAGACGAGGAGCTTTCTTCAGCTCTCAGACTCACTCTCACCTAATCAATGTGTTCTGCTTCTTTACGGCTCCTCCAGTGTCTATTACAAACCATCCTGATCCATTTATCTGTGTCTAAGTCTGGAGGAATATCGAGATGGTGTCTTGAGGTGACTGGCCATGGCCTGCAGTACAAACAATGAATCAATTAACGGATGTGTCAGTCGGTACAAAGAAGTAAAGCGTGGGCTGGAAATCGGAACCATACTCATTGATTTATTCATTTTGATGCTTGGTTTTGTTGTGAATTCTCAAACATTCACCAATGTATAGGGAACACTATAACAAAATGTTAAAAATTCCTGCACAACTACAACCAAATTAAACGCTCTTTTAATTAATTAAATGAAATTGACACACACCCTTTCCTCTCTCATTCTGTACAATGGTGTATCAGTGTTTGAAACAATCACAGTGTGTTCTGAATGTCAAATGGCTCCATTTCCTCTGTAGTTGTTCGTTACGGTATTCACGTCACTGACCCAAGGTCGGTGTAATTATGGGTGCTTATGCAGCAGCGCTGCTTACACTGACAACCTCAGGGCAGTTACAGAACAAGCACTTGAGCTTTTCACTGCTGCCCTATGGAATTGTGGGGGATGAAAAACCACAGATAAACCACAACCTTGACTGAAACCAGACCTCAAGTCAGAGTGCATGAAAAAAGCAGAAAGCGAGTAAGAGAAATACATTTTCTATATATTCGGTGAGATGCATTTCCTCTATAAAGTTCAGACTGTAATGTGAAAGCTGAGATGGAGAAATGATGTCTTTGCATGTTCAGCACATCTAATGGACGTATACCCAAGCTCCTTTCACTTGACTCATATTAGAACTTCAATGCACCTTCTAACAGGAAACACTTTGACCTCTACATGAAAAGACAGCACTACAGAGGTCAATTTTATGAGTCCGCTATCTCACACTGACTTTCTACTGTGCATTAATATTACAATTTGAGACAAGTTGATAATTATTTCATATTGTGAACAATAACCAATAAATGTTTGAAAATTGTATCCTTTGTCTAAATAAATAAAAACATTTAATTATCCAAAATTGCTCAATGCAAGACATTCGAACATTTGCTAAAAATTAGTAAAAACTGTTATAACGTGTATCTTGACTTTTGCCATATGGGGCAATGACAAACTTTAACCCCTTATAACTTATTCAGATCTTTTTTGAACTGGAAAAGATACATGACAATTTTTAAAAACAGTTTTTTTTGGAGGAAATTAAATTTTGTGTGCATTAAATGCGTTTAGTCCCTAAAATAACACTTTTGTCATATTTTCCACAATTCTTTTTTTTTAAAAATATGACCATTTTTAAAAGAGTTAAACATTTGGGTAAATTACCTATGAAGTTTTTCATTATTATCAATATATAATTTAGAGTATTTGAACTTCATAGGTAATGTTTTAATTGTATACACACACACACACACACACACACACACACACATTACATCAATTTTGTTACTAAAGACTTTTTCATGTGAAAGAGAAAGTTTATGCAAGAAAAATGATTTTGTTTCAGATTTTTTCTAATATTGGTTAATATTCATGTTGTCTTGTTAGAAATATGTGTGCAGGTTTTACAAATTTGGACCGTTTTTGAGTCATCATGAATCCAATAAAGTAATAAAAGCGGTAGTAGTATGTAGTAGTATATATATATATATATATATATATATATATATATATATATATATATATATATATATATATATATATAAAAAACTAATTAATTTATGTTTAATAAAACAACAATTCTTTTGGAATGGAATGTAAATATGCTATACTGTTTTTGAATGTATTATGAGGGTTAAACACCAAAGCAACACAATTGTTGACATGAACGGGCCAAAAACCCCATAAAAGAACATAAAAACTCCCATTCCTGTATCAAATCACTTTGTGATGGGAATCACCAGGTTTCACATCACAGCTTCACGGCCCTGAATATAAGGATGGGAGGGACTATTAAAATATGCTCCTCATTACCATAAGATACGCTTTGAATCGACACGTACAGCTGTAAAGAGAAGTACAGAAATGCTAAAGACTAAAAAAAGTAACAAAAGCAGCAAGAGCCCTGTCAAAGAGAATTCACAATCACTTCCTCCCTACAGGCATTCCCATTTCCCACCTTTTCACAGCCTCATCGCATGCTTTTCAGCGAACCCTCGAGCCCATAAGGAAACGAACACAGCAGCCTCCATCGCAGCTGTGAACTCAGCTTGTATTTTTAGGTCTGAAGTAACAGCTCTCCAAACACAGATCTCACGCCGACGCAGAAGAAAAGATTATAACTGTACAGACAATGGATACAGCATGCGGCGTTCATAGTGGAGTCAATAACGTAATGCACTAAACTTACTCGGTAACAACCTTCGCTTATTCAATGACTGAATGGGGGCATCCATCATCTTCCGCCGCTCCTCATCCTGGCCTGTTTCTTTTCACTTGAGTAAAGATCGATGACTCCCAGACCTTGACAGTCACTGAAGGCGTATCATATGCTCACACATACACTTAAACAGGAAATGACTCGACGGGCCCAAGTTCTGTGGCCATTCAACATGTGTTTAAGAGAGGTCTGAGTTTAATGATTAGCATATGGACCACGGCCATGAGAACAGATTTTAAACAGCACTGGGGTCTTTTATTTTACTGAGTCAAACTGCCTAGACCACATCCGCATTAAAGATCAGATGGTCCGGTGTGGATTTCCTGAATCTGTAAAATTAGGCCTTGTAATCTTTCGCATCACTGCAGTTCGGTTCATCGCCAGCCATATCAAGACTACATTTCTGATTCAAAACGAAACCTGTAAAGTCAAAAGAAAACCATTTTTGCAGCCTGCCATATCTCCACAACATGACATATGCCTGAGTAAAAAAAGAAATACAGCTTTTGCAGTCTAGATCAGCAGTTCTCAACACATGCAAACATCCATTGTAGATTATTGAAGAAATTCAGGAAACATTAAACATTGATGGAGAAATTCTGAGTGTGTGTGATTACATAGAAGAATATACAGTCCTTGTCATCTGAAAACTAGATGGATAGATAGTTTTCAAATTATAAGGACTGTAAATGTTTTGGGGTCTACAATACTAACAATGTTGACTGTACATCAAGCATGTTGTACTTTGAACATCTGTACTAATCTGCACCAGTGCATGTTTTTAGATTTTGATTCCATGTTGACTTTAAATATTCAAAAACAGCAACAGCGTGGTCTAAAATGGGCAGCGATTAAAAACATAGCAACGTTTTCTCATGCCCATGCCTAGCACTGTACATCATATCAGATATCTAAGCTGACCATAACTATAACTGTCCTTTATGACATCATAAGCTCACTGGGTTCACAGCGACATGTCATTTGACTACAACACTAATTAAAAGACTTCAGAAGTGGACTACGCTGAAAAGAAGAAACGAGCAAATAAGCGCACTGATAGATAAAAAAAAAAAAAAAGTGAGAAAAGTGATGTGGATGTGAGAGATGTTTAATGCACTGGTGTTCAGTGCGGATCCTATGCAATTGATCAAGCACCCTCTCTAGTGTACACCACAGGTGTCTCCGTTTCTCTGGCTGCCAGGGCATCATCGCAATCACAACACACAGCGCTGGCACTCCAATCTGCCCTGTGACCATGGAGACGAGGAGAGCGTAAAATAACAACACTGCTTTCAGTCTCTCTGTAGAGCTGCAGTGCCACTGACGCTCCAGCAAACCTCCAATGGTGCATGCAAGGGGTTAAAATGGACTTGAACTGGGGGGGTTACATCAGAAAGCTCTCCGATGGTGTGGGGTGGGAATCTTTCACGCTGGCATCCCGAAAGATGGCCTAGGCCATTTTTAAATGTAAAACCGATGTAGGCAGCGGCTGGCTCATTTGTCACCTGCCTTATCAGTGACAGCAGCCTGCCCTGTGTGCTAGCCAAGGCTGTCAGGAGAGAAACCGCAGGAAAAGCCACCCAAAGAATACGGGATGAATGCTGACTTCGCCCCCTCTTCACACCCTCGTATTGGTCTGAGGCTCCAATCAGTGCCTGTCACTGTCGGGTGATGAAACGTGTGTTTTCAGGGGCCGGGAAACCTCCAAACAGGTGTGACAATAAGACAGGGAGAAATGCGTGAGGCATGGCTGAGCGCAAGGATGGAGACGGAAGCTGAGTTGGTGGGCGTCCATTTTATGTGACAGTAGTGCACACACACACAGGTTTGAAAACAAAAACAAACAATTATTAAACTTCAAATTGGAATTTGAAATGATTCTAATCCCTTAAATGTGCTACAGTAGACAGTTTATAATTAACTTAGATTTTTAGAAAATGATTAATAACAAGATTAATTAATGCTTCATGTTAATACTTTTCTAACATGCACTATTACGCAAGTTTAGGGTCAGTAACACTTTTACATGAAAGACGTCTCTTACATCCACCAAGGCTGCTTTTATTGGATTAAACCAACCTAAACTAAACTAAAATAGTTTTAGCAGAGATTACTCACATAATACATGCTGATTTGTTCTCAAAAATATATTTTTTGTGTGTGATCAATGTTGAAAAAAATTGTGCCGCTTATTATTGTGGAAACATCTTTGAACAATAGAAAATTAAAAACGACAGTATTTATTTGAAATGGACGTCTTTTATGATATAATTTTATATCTGTTAGGCCTATCTATTATATGTAGGACTGTACAAATTGACTCATCTCATCATGCAATATAATTCATGATACAAATTTCTCATGATTTCTTTAAAAATAAATCAATTTAAGATATTATAAATTATGAATAAAAACATGTCCTTTTATTATTGCTTGAAAAATAGCCTGTAGATTTCATTGTGAAATCTAAATATGCCAGATAACAAATTAAATAGAAAAAAAAAGAAGCTAATCTCATACAGTAAGTAAATGAAACAAATAAAAGAGATCTCTTCATATCAAAAATTAAGCCCTGTGCCCTTTCCATTTAAAATTAAGAGGCAAAGACGCTGCATACATGCATTTCATTGAAATTTGAAGCAAAAACAGAAAGGTCTGACTTTAGTTTTGTGAATCTATACTCGATAAAACATCTGCATGAAGCAAAAACAGCAGGAATGAGGGCTGAATGAAAATGCAAATTCAATCTCTAACAGCAGGTGGCGTTTATGAAACAGCAACAATACAACTCTACCTTGCTTGCCGCTGTAAACAAAACCAAGCTGTATGATCATCCATATTTGGTCCTACTCATACATATATTTTACATAAAACTATAATTATAGAAAAGAAATAAAACATTGTTTTTTTTTTTCATATTACTCTATAATAGTAGAGTTGCCCTGTGAAATCTCCAAAATCTTTCTTCACAAAACTGACTCAATAGAAAAGGGGCCATTCAATGAAAGCGCTTCACTTCTTCTTGTTGCAATATCCTTATTTAATTCAAAATCCACTTGTCACGTCATAATCACAGTATATGTAGCTCAAACACACAAAGCGAATACCTACGGTGTAAAGCGTGAATGCCTTTTCATGCTGATTACATGAAGCTCTGCTCCACTGAATAGATGAATAGACACAATGCGTCGTATGTGCAGGTTCAAATGAGAGCACGCGCACACGCACACACACACACACACACACACACACACACACAAACACAGAGGCGCCGTTCTCACCTACAAACCCCACACTCTCACTCACTAAACAAGTTTTTGCTCACTCAGAGTTGTGAGCGAAGAGAAACACCTGAGAGAGTGTGAGAGCGAGAGAAAGAGAGAGAATGACAACCACACCTCACTCATCGTATTCATCTAGACGGTGAGAACAGGTTGTCCCTCGGAACGACTAGAAGAGGCATTTCCACAGCCCTGTATTAGCTTATACAAAACCATTCCAGCCCGGTTCTCTGCATGTAGGTGACTTATGAGAGAGGGACCGGGCAAGGACAAGGCATTTTAATTATTCAGAGTCGGCGCTCATTTACACCAGAATGACTGCCTCGACTAAGCTCGGAGTCTGACATATGACTCACATAAAGGATTTAGCTAAGTCCGACTGGAAGTACATCCATGCTAATTGAAACGTATTTCTATTAGCAGGCTGATATATTCTCCGTGACATGCACTAGCACTTCTATTCAGGGCAGGGCTGTGTTTACATTACATAGTTGAACAGTGAGCGCTTGCATAACAATAGCATAGTGAACATGCCCAAAGTGCAGATCACAAGTCACACTGTTACGAATACATGAGGTCACTGTTTATGTGCTGTTAGTATAGAGTCTAAGGAATACTAGCATAGTTGGCTTGTCTGATAAACTAGTTGGCTTGTCTGATAAAATTAAATTAAAAATTCAATAATATTTTTAGTTAAGAAAGTTTAAGAATATTTTTTATTGTGAGAACACTGGAAACTTTGAAAAATGTTCTAAAGAGAAAAATTTTTTTTACAATTATTAAAAATAAAAGTAAAAAGGGGCGAAGTTTTGGATTTTTTTAGATTAGATTTTTTTGATTGTTTCGTATATATATTAAACATTTTAAAACTAGCTTCATCAATTACATTTTAGTGTTAGAATACTTAACTTGCATAATATAGAATAATTAAAGGTTTATCAAATATTTGTGTTCCAGCTGGAAATATTATGGGTTATCATCAGGGAATAAAAATTTTTTTTTCAAGTACTGCACTTAACATTCTTATAATTCTGAGTCTGGCCCTGGTTACGGAACACAAATGATTTGTTTCGGTACTGTCTGTGCTCTGGTTGCTAACGGTCAGTATGGTTTGTAGTGTGTTTTGTTTAGCCGTGATGTCTATAATGCTTTGGACAGTAGAGTCTGTTGATTGTGAGCGCTGTGTTTTTTTTACTGGAAGGAGAATTGTAGACTGAGTCACTGTCTTTGCGCTCTGATGTGACATTACTTCTCTGATCACGTTCTGGTTTTGTCTGTAGTACTCGCTCACACACACACACACACACACACACGCACGCACATGTACACACACGCACGCACACACGCGCATATCTCCCTGGATTCCACTGCCAACGCGCTCTAAAAATATCTGCATCAGAAGCTCTCCTAGCTGTGTGTGTGTACTGGGATGAATCATTCAACCAGAGAGAGAGCTACTCAACTGATCCCTCGCTCTCCGTCTCTGTGAATGTGATAGAAAGACAGACACAAGGGGAGAGAGAGGGAGAGAGAGGGAGAGAGAGAGAGAGAGAGAGAGAGAGAGAGAGAGAGAGAGAGAGAGAGAGAGAGAGAGAGAGAGAGCGTAAAAGAGGGCATGATTTTCCAAGAATGGACTACTGAATACATGCTCTAACAATTACAACCAGCGGCTTCTGTCCAAGTACGCAGCAACTGCTCAGGAATATGGATCAGAAAAAAATAGCAGTATAGAAATAAAACAAATGGAGCTAGATCAAAAAGTGTATGTTAACCAAGGAAAGGTTGTTTAATGGTCTGAGAAGAAAGTGTCTAGAAAAAATGGCTTATGACTCCGTATGACTTTAATATGTAATCATTCAAAAACACTAATTACTGGTTGATTGTTAATAGAGTAAGGTAAATGGTGTTTTGTAGGGAGGGATTAAATCTTTTGATACAAAGGACCCTTTAAAAGATTAAATAAATATAAGTTAATAAGTTAATATATAATAAGTTAACATCAAGTTACATATTTCATAAGTATATTTTTTGAAACCGAATCAGAAAAATAGCAAGCAATATATTATCAAGACAATTGCGCACTAAATTACATAAATATTTTTGCTGTATCATTGCAAAATTATAAAAATAAAATGTTTTCTGAAAATATATTTACTGACTGTTAACCTTTTTTTAAGCTTGCATTTAATCTTAGAATTGTTTTGCATAAGTATTTTAAGTTTTCAGTTTTAAAGCAGTAAAAGTATATAATAATATTAATAATATACTATATATAATAATATACTATTATATACATTTTAATAAAGAAAAGTATCACAAAAAGCTTAAAATAAAATACATAAAAAACAGAGAACAGCGTTCAAAAAAACCAAAGGACACACATACCGACTATGAAAGTATGTATGCTGAAAGGGAGGAAATATGAATGCTTTATTGAATTTTTTTGTAAAAATACAAATCTATGCAATTTATTGCTTTTAACCAAATAAAATAACAGTGAATGCATTATTTTATATTTAGGACTAGCCTTTTTAGTTACACAAATTGGACAAAAAGCACAGAAGGGAGTTTGGCTCCTCATTTCAGAACGTTTCTGTGTGTCGCTGCATGTTTGGTACGTGTTGATTAAACACTGATGTGCAGTGTTTGCATTTTCACCAGGGTGTGACAGATACGTGCATGCTCAGGTTTGCATTCCAAGAACTGCACTTCCTGTCAGTCAAATGAATCAAGTTTCACTCTCGATAACAATAAAGGGAGACCAAAAAAAAGTGAGTGACGGCGAAAGGGCGAAAGCTAAACAAAGTATTAAGAGAAGACCTTAATCTCTCTTCTCCCTCCCAAGATCCACTGGACCCGGCGGGACCCGTCAATCGGAGGCCTCGAGCATCTTGCCGCACATTATGCAAGCTGTCCGGCCTGTGAAAAACATTCACGCGCACACACACACACACACACACACACACGCTGCCTACGATAAACACATCACCTCCCCCGCCTTGCACCTTATCTGCCACATGTCTTTCTCTCGCAGCTTCAGAACACAGAAAGACCTGGCGCATCCCTGCCGAAGGCTTCCCTTTAATTCTTCCTCAAATTCTCACATGAGGACTGACTCATCTCTCCCCGTCTTGCTGAAAGACTTGCTCTGTTCTTGGCTTTCTGACTTCTTAGTGGCCAGTGTCCCTGACCCAGACAAAACAGCCTGCAGGAAAGTACAGTTTAAGAATAGCTATGATATATTTGTACGAACATCCTATTATCCGTTCGCATTCCAATTCAGTTGCTTGGCTAATGCAGGATACCCCGAAGTACACCATTTCTCACACAAAAGTAGAATTTGTCAGAATGCATGGGTTGTTTTCCTCCATTTCACTTAACCATAATTCAGCACGAAGCAATGCAGATGCAAAAATCACCAGAAAGTATATCAGGGGTGCATGAATATGTTATAACAGATTGACATTTAAGATCTTACTGACCATCTTCATCTCCAGGGAGTCTTTATTTGATCCAACTTGAATTTGAAACCAACTTAAATTTCTGTAGAAATGTCATATAAAGCAGTATTGTGGTATTTTTGTTTCCTTTTAGAAGCCAGAAAGCTTAATTATCGGGTTTACATGGGAAAAAAAAGCATTCAAAGGCTCTTCCTTTTCGTTCCATATTTTTATAAAAAGTTAAAATGAGCAAAAATAGAGCCAGTATATGAACATCTTTAATGCTGAAAACACAAAAACTTAGGACCAATGAGATTCCAGAGTGGGTGGAGCTACCCAGCGACTAAAATAGACACCAATAGTTCACAAAAACATCACAAAGCGTGAGACTGTTGACGGAAAGAATACATGCAAAGTGAAATAGCCTCAAAAACATTTGGTTGAAGTTGGATGAGGAGGATAAATGCTAGTAAGGAAAGCACAAATCTAATTATAGTCAAAAGATCGCTGTCACTGATATCATAACGTAACGGCGTGAAATAATAACTCTAATATATGAATTTGCAAGGTATGGCAGATCAGGATGTTTTAACTGTTTTGTTTAATTATCTGGCCGAACAAAGTGCACGAGAGAAGAACTTGTTCGATAATAACTTCTACAAAAAACAGAAGCTCCTTTGAACACATTTCACATTGTCCGTGAGACATCAAGCCTGCGGGTGACCTTTCCTTTTAGTCTTTATCAGAGAAGCCACGAGGGAAATGACGTTTCTGCACAGCAGCGGCGCTATGCCAAGCACGGCCAAAATAAAAAAAAAATCTACAAGATGTGTTAAATGTATATTTTTCTTCTGCCATTGACATCCTGTGACCCACAATCCTCTTCATTCACAATATAATTCCATATAACGCCTTCAGTGATGTAAACGTACTGTTATCATTCATTTGTCGGATCGAAAACACTCTTGAATCCCAACTCTCAGGCCATTATGAAGCTTTTCTTTCCGGGTCGCCCTTCAAATCGATACACTTGAGCCACAGAGGAGGAATTAGCTTCTAATAAGCTGCCCATATTAAAGATCATTATGCAACACTTTCTGTACGCAGCATCTCTATAGATACTAGACTGGCCGCATTGTTGTGCAGTTTGTGCCGAGGGCTGAGAACAGTGCAGACGCTTGTCGTTTCGGCACAAAGACTCACTTGAGGACGGGCTAACTGGAAACGGGCCAATCGATGGACAATCACACAGCTGAAAAATACCCCCAGCCCTCCCTTTCTCGAAACATTGCTGCTGTAAACAATGGTGATGTAACAATTTATTTTGTCACTCTCGTTCCAAGTGGAAATTGTAAACATTTATCTATGAGAACAGAGGCACGACTTTCATAATAAGAGTTGCCCGGTAAGTCGTCTTGTGGTAACAGAGGCAGGGTCTCTGTGAATGGATATGGGGGCGCTGCGATAAAGATGTGAACAGCTCCTGTGTGGGGGGAGAACCTTTCTGCTTGGTACACAACAAGCTTTTGGTAATTACCAGAGTGCCAGAGAGCATATGAATAAATTCATGAGCTCTGACTCAGGTAATTAACTCATTGTTTAGTAATTAGAGATCAGGAGAGAGAGAGAATGAAAGAGAAAATGAGGAGAACATTTGTAGGAGCTGAAAAAAAAAATCGGGAAGGGTGAGAGGATGTGAATAATAGCAAAATGAATTATTAGGGAGGTCAAAAAACACCTAAATCACTCATAACATAAAAAATATGTAATACAAAAATAAAAAAAGTTAAATATAGAAAAATAAAATAAAGAAAAGGGACCTACTCATTTACCAATTACAGTCAGTATTAATGTAATTTACACTACTGTTAATAGAATATGATCAGTGAATTATTAGAAATAAATGAATACTTTAATTTATGAAGGATGCATTACATTGATCAAATGTGTAAGTGGAAACATTCATAATGTTACAAAAGCAGAAACTCCGTTTCAATTTAATTGTTCTTTTAAACTTTCTTTTCATCACAGACTTTCGGAAGAAAAAAAAAGGTTGCCGCAAATTATTATTAAATTACTGTTTTCAAGATCGTGTGAGACTAAAGATTGGATAAATACCTGCTAAAAATGTTGCTTTAACATCACAAAAATGAACCCAGCTTAAACCAATAATTCATTCTCATTTATTTGGGTTGTACTAGTTTTTAAGAGGGATAATGTAGAGTGAAAATTGACAGAAGCACTTGCTTTAAATTTAGTTGTTTATATTAATATAATTTTTTTATAATACAGTTACCAAGCTTATTACTGACAAATTACCAAACATTATATTGATTTGAGCTGGATTTCTTTTAGTAAAAATTCTGTCGATTGATTCAAGAGACATAAAATGTAATTATTTAGAAAATTGGTTCGGCAGTATTATTTAGGACCATTTGACCAGAAAAGTTACACACAGGAAAAAAAAATATGCTCACATGCTCTGTAGTACTGACAGTTACATGTTAAAGCTATACTTGGTACCAAAGTCCCAGTACTTTTGACATCCCTAATAAAAAAGGTTGAGAGACATAAAGGAAAAGGATGCTGTAGAATGTCACCGAATGAAGGGGAAAGAGAGACTGAGTGGTTTTCCGTTTAGACCGACCAGGGGGGACTGGAGGAGAAAATGAGGGAGTGTGAACTGACACCAGAGGCAGAGAGAGATCCCTGTCAGAGCTCAAAGCTGAACAGACACTCCTGACGGGTTTATCCACGCACCGCTGGGCCCCGACTACAGCTCAACCAGCATCAGATCCCGTCCCCAGACGCGCCACACACATACACACACAGCCAATCCCACTGAAACGTCATCTTACACCACGCTCAGTCTATATGTGCGCTGACACGCTCTGACAGGCTGCAAGCTTCTTCCTCTCCAAACAGAAGCTGGAAGATGAGATCCACAACAGAAGCTAAACTATTTCTACTGTCTCACGGCACTGAGAGGAGAATCTAGTTGTGAAGGACGAAGCTCAAACCCTTCAACGAGAAAAAGGTGAAGCACTCCTAACTAATGTGACCCTGCCTATAATACTTTTGTATGGCAGGAGCTGTTGCGAAATGAGATCATACAATATATTTCAATATTTAGGGGCCGTAAAAATTTTTAAAGAAATTAATGCTTCTATTCTGCAAAGAGCATGCATTGCATTGACAAAAGTAACAAAGACATTTACGACGTTACCAACTATTTTTATATTAAATAAATGCTGCTTTTTTGAATTTGCTATTTTTTAGAAAACACAGAGAAAACAGTTATTTTACAATGTACAAATATTTTACAGGATTACTGTTTTTCCTGCACTTTTGATTGAATAAAAGCAGCCTTGGAGACTTCACACACACACAAAGAAAACTCTTATCGACCAAACCTTTGAACGGAAATGAAATATAGAGTTTTCCTATATCATTAGTAGGGATATACATATTTCACAAATTAATTTTGTTTAAATGACATTTCTTATTGCTATAAGACAGCTTATAGTTAGCCTGATACTGATATTGAAGCCGTTTTTATTTTTTTTTTACCTTTTTGTATGCCAACTTTAAAAAAAATAAAAAGGGTATTTATACAACCCTAAAGAACCTTTGTTCATCCCAAAAATGAAACTTGTCATTCTAAGGTCCAGACGACTTTGTGATGATGACATAAACAACTAGATGTAGGAACAAATACCAAAACAGTGAGTGGAAAAAGAGGAAGAGCAGTGTTGAGTCAGCAAGTGAAAGAGAGATAACAAGTGATCGAAGTATAGCCAGAAAGAAGAAGAGAAACACAGACACTTAATGCGTTTTCACGCACATGTGTGACGAGGCTGACCTCACGTCACCCGTCTTTACACACGAAAGCTACTGAGAAAGGGACAGAAAGCGCTCCACGTTTTTTCCAGTTGTCACATCTGTCAGAAAACCCTGCCGGGCAGAAGACAAGACACAAGCCTCTTTTCATAAGAGGTCTATTACGAGTACATCTGTTTCGAAGTCGCGGGTAAAAAAGCTTGACCCAAGAAAGAATGAGTCTCGTGCCCAAGCCAGCCCAGAAACATTCAAGTGAAAGAAACTGCTGTCTTACCCAGCGGGACGATACAGGCGGATCTTAACCAGGTTCAGTCGGAGAGGAGAGTCCAGATGAAACCACTGGGATGAGGATGGATAGATCTCTCCTCGTGCTGTCTGAGGGGACGGCTCGTGATTCCCACTCGGTCTGTCCACTTCTGCGTCTGGTTGGCTCCAATAACCCTCACCATTCCCTGACACAAACAGAAACAAAGAGCTTTACGTTTAAACAATCAGGTACGAGTGGCTGCGCTACATATCCTTCTGCTAGACCGTATATTTCATCATGACTGGAACAGCTTTTCTGACTAATCAACATCAAGAACTATAACTGCATTTCATAAGCAGAAATTTAACTACATACAGCAAGAAATTGAGAAACACTGATTTTTTATTTTAAAAGTATAATAAATGCGTTCTGAGATCCACTTATAATGCCACCATCATTCCTCTTGAATATGTAACCAAGGTAACAGGAGACTAGTTGAGAATGTACTTTAAATAGTTGCAGGCGTATGAACCAGCGAGACACCTTAGGGTTGGGATTTCCTTTACTATCAGACGGATATCATCCATCGAAAAATAAAACGAAAACGACTAATTAATCAGGTTATTAGTCAATAAATCAATCAATAAATTGCTAGTCTTACCCTTAAAAGCATATTTAATATAACATATCATCAAATGTGTTTTTTAACACGAGTGTGATGGATACATACACAACGGCAAGGGTCTCTTACGTATTTAATGTGACAGTAAAGTACATGCAAAATTACAATGGTTTGTTTAGTTTTCTATTAATTAAGGACTCCTGAAATATGCTGTTTTCAACTTTGCAAATAATAAGAAATGGTTCTTTAGCAGCATATTAGGATGATTTCTGAAGAATCATGTGACTCTGAAGCATCCCTGTGATAACAAGCAACCCGCCAAAATAAAAGCTTGAGGATTTTAGATCTGAAGGTGCTGAAAAGTTCATAAAACGTTTCAAAAGTAAATATTTGCATTGTGTACTTTTATTTAACATTTTAAAATATAATATTATACTGATTTATTACGGTTTACTAAAAAAAAAAACTATTTTGTTTATTATTTTAATATTTTAAAATTTAAGTGAAATAATACTACTATTACTATTATTAATTATTACTTTTTTTTAAATAAACATTTTATGGTCACCCTGTGTGACCACCAAACCAAATCTGTGCTCTCCTGAGAACCTGACTGAAATGTTTTTACTGTATTTCTAATTAAAAACATACAACCTCTGTGACCAAAAAAACCCCAAATCAACCCTAAGCTTGCATAAGTATGTAGTCTATATTAAATTAACATTGACATTTCATGCCATAGCCTAGCTTTTCATGTGCATTCCTCTAAACAAAAGCTTTTTTTCCCCCTTAAACTGTCTGACCTCTCCGTCCAGTTTAATGGTTCGGTCCAGGGCTGAGTTCTATGAGGGAAGGCTGTTTAATCAGAATCACTCTTCTGGTCTCTGAAGCTCCTGGGGGAGACCGCATTCACAAAACAAACATTGGACACTATTTATAGATGCCTGTCGACATGGCAACCACTCTTTGTTTGTTTGAATCAGAAACTATTTCTCCTTTTCTTCCCCTCAAATGTTTCGCTTCTTGCTTCAAAGCAGGCGCTGGGACTTGAGACACTCGGTAGTCTAGATTTGCTTCGGTATGTTCCTTCAAAACAAGGGCAGGGTGGAGGTAATGCTCTGGCAGGCCAATACGAGTGCTTTTGTGCCCGACTCGTGCTCTTGAATATTGCTGTGTCAAATCTATTCTGAGTAAACCACCAGTTAATCTTGTTTAGATGCCATCACCCATGGCAACGAGGGCACATACAGTATTTATGAGTGTAGAGGACTCACAAGCTGTTTACATCACTTTAAACTGTATCGGTTAAAATTTGATTTAAACACCTGCAGGCTGATTTCGCATCTAATTGAAAGGGCATCCCGTCGAGTAAAACTAACTAACTTTTTTTACAGTGAATGTAGGTCACATAGTATTCATCCTCAGCAGATTTGGCAGAACAGAAAACATAATTCATAACAATTCGTTTTCTCTACAGGGAAACCATTTTAACCATAATGTATAAACCTTTCAAGACTCTGAGCAACTTCCCGCTCCTATAAAAGAAAGCACTGCAGCTGGCATAATACTGACTGTATAAGCTCCAACGGCTTATATATTTCAATAATTTGCAATAAGCTTTAATTATATTGTGGTGAACATGGCATAATTAGTAGTTCACTCCCTCACTGGTGTGGTTTATGGTTTAGAAGGCTTTATCACAGAACGATTCGAAATGCCTATGGAGAAAATGAATGGGAAAAATCATTCCTAAACAAGAGAAGTGATATCGGTTACGCTCTGCTGACCAGTTTGGCTCTCTTTGTTGAGATTGACATGACACTGGACTGCACTGAGAGTAACCGTTTAACTTCTTCAACACGGAAGAAATTCTATACTTATGCAAATTGTATGAATCAGACACACATGCATCTATATATATATATATATATATATATATATATGACAGACAAAAATATACTCACATATAAACGGTCACCCTTCCTTGTCTTAGTCAGCAGAACTGAATTTTGCTGACTGTTAAAAAACTCAGGAAAGAATATTAACGACTATGATTCCCCGCCCACCGTCACTCAAACACCTCCCACATCTTCCTTCATAGAGATTACACATTTTAAACTCCTTACATACTTACATTACACTATGACTGGACTATTAAGATTAACTATTTATTTAGTCATACTAAAAGTAACAGTCATATAATATTTATAATACACCCATCACAGTCAAAATAAGACACAGGCTTACTGGAACATGAGTAGTTGGGAAGTGCCGAAAAAAAAATTCCTTTTTATTTATATTTTTCTTAGTCTACGGTATTTACAACAAAACTCAGATGAGTACATTTTAGAAAGGGCATGACTATGGTGACATTGCAATATTACTGACTTTATCTCTCCCCGTTGGTAGCGGTTTGAATCATTTTACATTTCTAGTGTCTAGGTTACACAAAAAAAAAAGAGTATCTTCTAGTCCCGCTTTCATAAAGGGCACTCTCTGTTTCTGTTTCCCGTAATTCAGCAGCTGAGAAAGTGCTGCACATTGCTTTTTCTCTCTCATCTTTCTGACTAATTACAGAAGTGCAATGGTTAAATGGCAGCTGACCACAAACAGTCAAATCCATACCACTTGTATTTGTTCCTTTACGAAACAAGCCAAGGTGTATTATTAACACGCTAAAAATGCTAAGTCATATGACGTATAGCGCGGATGGTGTATTTTGTTAGACGCAAACTAAACCAAAAGTTTTATGTTTATAGATAGATATTTTAGAATAGATATTTTCATCCACTAATCAATCTGGTACACAAAAACATACATAAATACATATAAACTGTATCTCTGTCTTTTACAGCCTCGGGACTGAAGTAAGATAATATAATAACACCACAAAAAAAAGACAGACATACAGGAGCTTTAATCTCCCACTAACAAAATGACCTTCATCACTTCTAGGCCTATTTGTGCAGCTACAGTGTGTGTGTGTGTGTGTGTGTGTGTTCCTGAGGGCTTTCAGTCTTTAAAAAATTCATAATGTCAAGTTCATCTGCCCATTCACATTAACAGCTGTGTTTATAATACTAAAGGAAAGGTTAAAAATGTCTTAACCTCAGCTTTCCCTCTCTTTCTCTTTCACACACTCACACACACACACTTTGTTTCACTATAGTATTGGTTAAATATTTGAATAGCGAGGACATTTTGTAAGTATAGCTGCACACACATTTACTAGCCCAGTATAGCCGAACCATAACAGAAAACTTTCTAGCAATTAAAAAAAACTCTTTCTTTTTATAACATGTTTACAAATGAGGATTTAACTCCGTTATGGGTAACAATCTGTCCCCAAAATATGGTTAAGTAGGTACACACACATACTTAGCATCTACACTAGGACGTTTCCCAGATGCAAACTGCTTTTATATAGAGCAAATCATGACTAATCCCACAAGTATTTATATTTGTGTAGTTTTGAAATGCAAAATACATATTTATATAAATAAAAAATACAAATCTAAAATGGATTTTCTTTCATTATGACCCATAATAACAATACAGTAAACAAATACACACTCTGGATCTATCTATTATTCTTCCACAATGTTTTAGCTCCTTCATATATTTACCTTAGTCTAAGTGTGTTTAACTGTCTGGTTTTATTTTGTCATGAAAATATCAAATAAAAGTCTTATTAACAGGACAGGCTAAACAGGACAAATATTTTGTGAATATGCAACAGTGTAAGCGTCCACTGCTGTATTATTTAAAACTGCAATGATTATTTTAATGTTTGATTTATCTGTTGAATAGGAATTAATCAGACTTTAAAAAATGATTTTCTTCACAAAAACATTACTATGCATCCTGCTCAGTCTTGTAAAGTAGCATAACTGGCAGATGTTTTCCATGCACAGTGAACTGGTGGAAGTGAATTAACAATCAAATAATACGATTATCGACAATATGATTATCATCAAGTATTAGCTTAATATTAGCCATATTGAACACCATATCAATGGCACATGATATGGGAAGAGTTTTCTCAACTCCTTTAAAAATGAAATGTATCATTTTGCAATTATACATAATATTATACACAACTATATGGTTAGATCCTCTGTATGATTTGCATTTAACACTTGATGGCCCACCCATCAGAATAGAATCCATTTACATATTTGATCTAAGTCATGGCAAGTTTTCATCAGAAATCACCAACTCTGACTGGAAATGAAAGACTTCAGGTTGTTCTGTCTCTCTGCAAATAGCTGTGATTGCGAACGGCCCTTTAGAAGCTACTGAATGAAGCTCCTGGTGCGCGCACACACACACACACACACACACACACACGCTAGGCCGTTTACATAACCACAAACACACACCCCTATCGGCCAGCTCAAAGTTCTCCTGCTCACTGCTGACGGCTGACCTCTGACCTATCGGTGCACAGCAGCCAGTCACGCAGCACACTGCTGACACAGATAATGAAGACACACACAAACACTCCACCCAGAACAAGCTTCGTGACAATGACTTACTGGTGAACTGAACTCTTGCTTCACAGTAATACAACACTACGGCTCTAAAAGTGTACCTAATCCTTAAAGAGACAGGTAATACAAAATTAGGGTTCTGTCATCATTAACTCGCCGTCGAGTCACCTGCACGACTTTCTCCAGTAGAAAGCAAAAGAAGATACTTCTAGGAATGTGCTGGCCTTTCTATGCTATACAATTACAATTAGTGCGCAAATGAGATTTATGTGTGAACTATGCCTTTAAGTCCAGACATGATGAGAGGCAGCCTCTAGTTGCTTTATGACATGAACGTTGATAATTTGGCAGAGTGTGATATTTGCTGTTCTGAACTTACGTAATGAGCCTAGGAATGATTTCAGTCATACAGAGTGTCTGTAAAGATCAGGTGCATTTTCATTCAAGCGAAACTGGACTTGGTTATTCATTTGTTGAAGATGTTTTTGCTCCTCTGTAACTGAGATGAATCGCTGGGTTTTAAAAGCTCTCCATTTCATTTTTCAATTGATCCTCCCTTCAATATACTGGATACTTCCATTTCTCTGATTTCTTTTAAAAGTACAAAACAGCTATCAATCCTTATAACAGACTAAAATGACAATTTTAATCATCAGAGATTTACACTGCTATAAAAAGATAAATTAAGCAGATGCACAGTATATGTTTCTATAGTTAAAGCTTGCCACATATTTGACAGGATTGAATGTTGATTTTCAAAACTCTGTGCATAATAATTTTGTAATTATTCACCATTTTTAACACATTTTCTTTAGCAAATAAATAATAGATATTCCAGTTAAATCAAAGACTATTTCTATGCTACATTTAGAATTTTTATATTATGGTTATTACTTTTGTCATTTTAATAGTTAATTTTAAGAACCAAGTTCTGCGTTTCAGTAAATGGTTGTATCACCTGTTGCTGTGCAGATAGGGTGTTAAAATACAGCCGCTGCTTATTAAAATGAGTACAATTAGTACTACAATTCAAATTGCTGCAATGGAGACATAAAAAGAGCATACACACAAATAATAGCACACGACTGTGCTAACATCAGCCTCTCCGACATACTGTAGCGTACACACGCGACCACATGTTCGCTCACACCAGCAGTCGGTCCTTTCCCAGACACCAGGCCTCCGCTTCTGTAATTCACTTGCTATGTTGCTGCTGGTTTGTTTCACAACACTGTCACATCCAATGAGGTTCTCTCCCTGTCCTGGCTTCCTGCCACTCAGCGAGAACAGCACACAGCAGAGACCCTCTCCCCTCCATCAGTGTCTGGCCACCAATCACACACACTGAGCTCTTTACTACAGGGTAATTCCACGGCCAAATCCACAGAGGGTATAATGCAAGGATTAGAGCTGCAAGGCATTACAATCCCAAATATACAGAGCACATCTCTATTCACCTGCCTGTGCGCTCTTGCTCGCTCTCCCTCTCTCGCTCTAAATCAATAAAAATAAATGTTGGTACAATGTACAAATATAACTGAATAACATTGTGCATGTTCAAAAAAAGCTAAAAACAAAAAAAGAAAGAAAGAAAGAAATACCAAGGTACAGTATATATACAAAAATAATTATAGTTTTAGTTTTTTATTTAATAGATCTATATTATATTTTAGATTTCTAATATGGTATTTTAGTATGAATAGTATGAAAATTGGCCAAAAAGAAACGTCATAAAAAAAACCTTGCCATTTTTTTTTTTTTTTAAGCGCAAGCTGTCCCTCCCACCCTCTTTCACAGAACATAAAGGATGAACACAAGCATGTGCTTTACGTAAGCTGGAGATCCGTGAAAGCAGCACAAATAGAGCAGGAGTGCGAATGAAACACCCCAGGCCCAGTGATCCAGCGTCGACAGTCAATCGCGCGACACTCCCGCCGCGTGCGTATGTGTGCGTATGTGTGTGTCTGTGTGTGTGTGTGTGTGTGTGTGTGTGTGTGTGTGTGTGTGTGTGTGTGTGTGTGTGTGTGTGTGTGTGTGTGTGCGCGCGCGCATGTGCGAGGTCAGCGGGGACCTGCCGATTCAATCCACAGCACCACGAGATTTCACCGCTCTGACAGCAAAACCTTTTAGCCTTCCCCTGCTCCCCTACAAACGGTTTGTTAACATTACAGCCTCGGTACGGCCGGATAAAAGGTCACGAAACCTTTCGGAAAACCTTTTTCTGTCACTTTCAATGAAGACTCTTGCATAACAGCGCCACGGTAGTTCTGAAACCGCAGGAAACTAACGCTGAGCCGACCAGCAGAGTAATCTCATTGGCGATGGGACGCACAACACGGTACGACTGACTCTGCAGACAAAACCTGTTTTACAAAGCGGAGCTATTTTTCAAAGAGCTACTCAGTGACCTGAACATGCACGTCATGTGACCCACCTTGTGATTTTTATCAGCAAGGGTATTTGCGACCTGCACGCCTGGGGTGGCAAATGCTTTTTCATAGTCTGTCTGTTGTTAAGTTGATTTTTATTCGTCGATATGGTTGCCGTCCTGCAAATCTAGACACAAAAAGTGTGTGTATGTGTACAGCGGACACATCAGGGGCCCTCATTTCTCGTCTCTGCGGGTCTCTGTTTGCAGTGACCCTGCTTATGTAATGAAGGATGCAGGGACACACAAACACACACTTACACTAGAGAGCTTCTTGCTGCTGTTACTTAACACACACTGGGTCTAAGGATATCTGCTGAGATGTGAAGCCTTCTGGTACCAGGCCAGCCTGAAAACTTTCCCAAATCCCAGGAGGGGGAACTCAGGCCCTCTGTGATCAACAACAGCCACTGCTGAAAGCCCAGAGAGCAGAGTTTGTGTGTGTGCCTTTGGAAAGCAATGACATCCTGAAGAAAGAACAGAGATGTGTACTGTATGGTGTAACAATATTGCTGGCTGGTGGTAATTAATAAATGTTCCCATCCAAGGAATATTGAAATTTTGCATGAAAAGAAATGGAGAAAATGGCTTGGAATATTGATGAATGAATGGATGAATGGATGAATTAATTAATTAACCATTACAGTTCAAAAGGGTTTTTTATGTTTTTGAAAAAAGAGGTATCTTGTGCTGCATTTAATTGATCAAAAATTCAATAACGACGAAAATATTGTGAAATATTATTACAATTTAAAATATGAAATATTAAAATATATATTTTTGCCACAAATAACCTTTTGTGTTCTTCAGATGTTAAAGATTCCTTTTGGAACTATTTATACAGAAATGTATAATTTTTAAGAACATATATATTAAAATATCATTTAATTTTGTGATGCAAAGCTATATTTTAAGCAGTCCAGTTTTCATTGTCATGCGATCTTCCAGAAATCATTCTAATATTCTGATTTGCTGCTTCAGAAAGACTTATTACCAGCTTTTTTAAAACAGTTTTTTGTGAAAAATAACTTTTTCAGGAATATTTAGTACTGGCAATAGCATAGTATAGATCTAACAATGAAAAAAGATAAACATCTTCACTTTCAACTTTGGTCAATTTAATGCACTCTTTCTAAATAAATCTACTAATTTCTTTCAATAAAACAACAATAACAACAAACCAACAAACAACCCCAAACCACAGAAGAATAAATGAACATCAAGAATAAACCAGAATATTGTTTCATGGCCCCTAAAACGTACATCTATGATTCATTTGTTAAAAATTTGTTTAATCACCATGGACTCATTTGGCAAAAAGCTAATTTTGGACCCTGTACGTAACCCAGCTGATCAGTTAACCTCATGGTACACAGATATAAGACCCCTGAGAGGTGCCAGGGATCAGGGCTGGAGAACCCCAGCTTCAGTTTCACCAATGACCCCACTAGTTTCCACACACCATATCGGTTGCAGCTCATAACGTTCAGTTTCCAGCCCACACAACACGTTTACAGATTCAAATACAAGAGCAAAAGAAGCCTAGAATAGCTCTTCCCTGCGTACACTTACCCTCTATAAACCGCAGCATACACACCCATTTCACACACAACGTAACATAAAAGCGTGTAAAGGCATCTTACCCACACACGCACACATAAAAACACAAGGTGACACACTCCCACACAAACATACATCTCCTTGACAGTCCATTCTGAAGATGAAAGACTGAAAGTGGGGCAGATGATGACAAAAAAAAATGAAAACGACTGCAGTGGTAGAAATAAAAAACCGCCCCCCCCACCCTCGACTCCCATACGGATAAATACACCAACACAGCTCCGCTTCATTATACCGTCCCATTCAAATCCACATCACCAGAGGGAACGGTCCAGTCGGCCCTGCAGGACCTCAGAGAAACACCGGGATAATTGATAAGTAATTGAGGGAAAGATCTGGGGTCTTTTAATTAACTATAAGAGAAACGCTGCACAATTTTGAGTAACGCAGCAGTGGTTACCGAAAAGCCCTTAAGAGGAATTCCCAGATTAGACTGCAGTGCTTCATGTCTTTACAACTGACCCATTTAATGGAAAAACTTCTTATCAGAAACAGAAATACTATCATCTGACCCCTAGTGATTAGTTAACATGATTAAACTGCTGTGAGAAAACAGGAATAAACGGGGCGAGAGTGGAAAGCTGTCATGTCTTGAAACACAGCAATTAGTTGGTTCTTATACAACACAAATTATCTTTTTTTTGTTTGTTTGTGTGATAACAGGTGTACGGAATTTATTTTAATTACTGTTTTCAGCTTTTTAACACAAAATCATAAATAAGAAAATTAAATAAAATGGTATGCATTTCAGCTTTGACACAATAAAAATATTAAAACTAAAACATGGAAAGTATGACTACTACTACTACTACTACTACTACTAATAATAATAATAAAGATTACAATTGAATAATAATATAATTTTTTTTATCTACTGCTGCCAAATTATTATTCATGATCACATTCAAAATGTGTTTACATAATATGTGTGCATACTTTTATATGGACTTATATTATGTATGCATAAATACACACACATATAGTATATATTTGAAAAACATGAATATTAATATAATTATATATATATATATATATATATATATATATATAATAAACATTTTAAATGTATAAACATCAACATTTTTTTTTACACACACACACATATTATGTATTCAAAAAAATAATTAATCGTGATTAATCAATTGACAGCACTATATTTATCCCATTACATTTATGCAAAGCTACTTTGATTCAATCAAAAGATAATTTGCATTATTATTCTAATTATTACTACCACAATTGTTTGTATATTTATGGAAATTAGTATTTAGTAATTGGTAATGAAAAGTAAAGTATGTTTCTTTTTGTCATTTCTACTTTAATGGAAAGCGGGGTCATGGTCTTGATACTACTCTTTAGAATATACACACATATATACATACATAACAGTATATAACTGTATAACTTTAGTTAGCTATCCTCAAAAACTCTTAGTTGCCCAATTAACTCATCTGAAGCATTTTAATCCAATTCAATTTGAAGTGTCTGTGACTCGACACATGAGATGTGGTTTCTCTACAAATCTGTAAAGCTGAATGATTTTTATATCACACCAAACAAGAAAAAAAATCCTCTTTCCATAAAATGAATACAGAATGCTTACTGAAAGGTCTGAATTATCCTCTGAGATTTGGGAAATTGGAGTAACTAAGGGAAGTTGGTGTAACAATGTGTAATTCCTTTACAATGTATTACAAAATCTGCCCTCAGGCTTAAGAGATTAAACATCACCACCGACGACAACAACAACAACAACAACAAGTCCACCGCTTTCTAAGCTAGAACAGGCAGGATTGAGAAATATTACTATTGATGGAACAATCACGCGCTACACTGGGCAAAAAGACTGTGAGAATTCAATGAAACCTGCTAATCTAGCAACTATAGATAGCGCGAGGACTCCTGCTCGTCATCTACCAAAGTTTTTCACAGAGAAAACTATTTGGAAACAGTTACGTTCCCTTGTCTTTGGACTTGAAAGTTTGAAGGCTCTGCGGCGAATGGGAAAGAATGCCTTTGTGCTCAAAGTAGACTACCCTTGAAATTGCGAGTCTACCGTATAATGTTTCTCTAAGGGTGGGTTCCTGTCAGAGGAGCTCAAAAAGTACTGCCTCCTCTGTGAAGTAGCTCAAAGCCTAAAAAATACAGTGCTATTCTGTGTTCCGCAGCACACCCCATATTTTACCCATGCACTGTCAGCGGTTGAGAGGAAACGCCACAGCTCTGCTTGCGCTTCAACATTGAGGTAACTAGTATGAATAGGTTGCTGAGAACACAGGCCACATGAATCAAATCATTTCCCAACAGGAAAAAGAAGAAGCCCTCAGCCCCTTTCTGGTATGCCTTTCCTGATGTAATCTCCAGAACAACACAAGCACGCTAAGAGAGAGTAGCGTCCTCCCGATAATCACCCCGTAGTCTCCAGTCAAATCAAGTTCACGGACACGCAAGGTTACAACTCTTCAGGCAGTGTCAACCAGAAATCCTCTGACAGCTGGTTATGCATCACTTACTGACATTTACTAGAATCACAATTGCACTGAATGTGGCTAGGTGTCAGACTGGCTTGCTTTAGAAACATGCACATGTACCGTGACATGCGTGGCTGGTGCTACATTCAGTCACACCAGAACATCTCCATGCATTTATGTAGCGTTTATGCTAAAGGTTGCACTGAAAGCTTGGTACAGTCTTGTGACGTTACATTAGCGTAACATCTGGGTGGAGCCAGGGTGAGCTTGATTTTACCAAATAAGACAAGCTCTCGGATCAATATCACTTTTTACAGCGTACCCATAAAATATGCTGATAAAAATGTGACCCAGGACCACAATAACCATTTAATCTGATTGGTTGGTATAGAAATGCTATTTCAGGACCAACAGATCCACACATACATCTTACTTGGTAAAACCATGGTCAATGTGGAACTAGGCTGCCCCCAAAAAAATTCTGAATAAACAAGAATAAAAAGTTATTTGGACTTTATATCACAAAAGCATTTTTTGAGACTTTGTGACTAAATAGTTTTTTTTTTATCTTAAATCTTACAATTATTTAATCTAAAATTTTCTGAAAAAAAATTAGGGCCAGATTTACTAAACAAGACAATTTTCTATGGCAACTAGCACAAAATAAAAAAGTTAGTCCTACTTTATATTAGATGACCTTAACTACTATGTACTTATTTTTTGGTGCAAGTACAATGTACTTATTTTATTTATAGCGTATTGCAATACACCTGCTGCTACTAAGGTGGGATATAGATAAGGTTAGGAACAGGTTTGGTGGTATGGGTAGGTTTAAGGTGTAAGGCATGGGTCAGTAGTGTAATTATAAATGTAAGTACAAAAATGAATTACAGATGTAATTACATATAGGTAATTTAAAAAATACCAAGTACAATATAAAAACATGTATGTACACGATAAGTGCATTCTACCAAATTATTAAAATGGAAGTACATAGTAGTCAAGGTCACCTAATACAACGTGGGACCAAAAGTTTTATTTATATTTTATTTAATAACCCTGACTTTTTGCAGGCTTATAGATACATTCTATAGCATAAGAAGATGCCCTACTCACCACTGAAGAAGAAAGATTAATGAAGTTAACTAGGAAATGTTTTCTGTTAGTAGACAGTGTTTTCTCATGAGACGGTTGCATTCAGACTGCTGAAGAAGAGAGCTCCCCCTGTTCCCCTCCCTCGCGCCTGCTCGCTTTCTCATCTCCAACTGTGAAGGGTAAATAAATAGCAATTCCGGACGTGACATGAAATGTTTAACAGAGCCAAGGCTGTAGTATCTATTTTGCATACCCCACCTCCTTCTCTGGAAAACAGCACTTCAGATGCAAACCAAAAAGCCCTCAATCGTTCTTCATAGCCGATATGACGCCTTTTGTCTGATGTATAGGAAAGTTCTCTTTTCAGTACATTGACAGTACTTACTACGCTCAATATGGATTTCCATGATGCCTTTAAAACAGCGCATCAATAGAATGTGCTGGGACAAGCAGACCTCTTTGAATCTGCATTAAGAAACGAGTGTTGATGTGCAGACGTCACAGAGAGCTGACATTTCGGGAACAAGAATCAGACAGCCACACATCCTCATGCCGTGTACTACTGTCTACGGCAACCCCTTTCTCTGTAAGACTTTCGACATGGCGGTTTTGGTTGGGTAACCATTGCGACAAGAGTACAGTGAACAAATAGATATTTGGATTTCATGCACAGTAGCTTATGGTAAATATCCTCAGTCACTGCTGACACCTGGGATACCGCTTTACACGGTGGCCTTCAGATTAACCTCATTCATCTGTGTCAGGCCTCATCAGTCCACTGCCTGCTGCTCATTCAACCTGCAAACCTCCCCGTCCCAAAGCTGCCTCACCACACTGACAGCTGTTGACTCTGTGCAAGAGGCGGCCTATTTAGCAAGAACCTTCAAAATTATCATCGACAGGATTTTAGCTAGATATAAAATCCGAGGCAATAGATTTTTGCATTTTGCAAAAGTTGCAGACACTATGCTAAGGTGTATTTCAGACTGTTAGCTGGTTGGTTGCTTACTGTCAAGAGAGTCAACCCTCAAGTTTATACGGTATGATATTTTGTGTCCATCCTTGGAGTGGTTGTTTTATGCACTTGAAACATGTTAGTTGATATTAGAGATGTTTTCATTTATATACGTATATTGGATATTTATTGGCCATTATTGGATTTCAAATTGTTTGTGTTTCTTTCCATTACTTTAAATTAAACTTACTTTTTCAGTCAACTGATGCCAATTGCTCATAAAACGAATAACGTTTTGAGACAGGCCTACTACATGTGTGGCATAATGTAACAAGTGAAGTATTTTGATGCATTTCAAACTGAAATGGAATATAAACTAGAGGACGGGTTTTTATTTTAGCAGATCCTCTTCATTTCTCTCGCTCACAGCAAACTAACGGTTTAAAAAGAAGAGTTTAAGGATTCTTTGCCCAAGCCGTCAAACTGATGTCATCAGAGAAGGAATGTCATTTCACACCTGAAGCTAATTTTCAGACTTTGATTAAATATTGCCAAGACAAACAGGATTAGAATGCACAGATTAAAGGGTTAGTTAACCCCAAAATGAAAGTGTCATTAATTACTCACCATCATGTCATGCCAAACCCATAAGACCTTCATTCATCTTTGGAGAACAAATAAAGATATTACTTATGAAACTGGAGAGCTATATGACCCTCCATAGACAGCAATACAACTAAAATGTCCCCAGGTCCAGAAACGTACCATTAGTAAATACATTGTAATGTAATTTGACGTAATCAGCATTGTTTAAGTTCTGAGGGAAAGCCCTAGCATGAACATAATAAGCTTTGTTTACGCCTAGGGGAAAGTATGCGTATGAGTTGTGATGCTCTCTAAAATGGCAAAAAACGTTCGGAACAACATGAGGGTGAGTAATTAATGACATTTTCATTTTGGACCTTTAACTGATCACCTCAAGACTAGCAATGGGCACTAATAAAGTCAGGAGTGTAAATCCTGATTTAAGTGTAAGAAATAAGAGTAAAAATGTAAGAGCATCTACAAATAAAAAGCACCACTAATCAAAACATTAGCCAATGAAAAATGGACAGATTATACTTTTATGATACAACTAACAGCCCTTAAATAAGACTCATGAGATCTGTGAACTTCTTCAAATGATTTGAGTGCTGCATGATGCTAATGAACACACTCAATTGTTCTCAATGTGCCCACATCGAGAATTTATGTTTTAAGTACCTCTGGCTGACTCAGACTCACATTGTTGGAGGAATTGATGGAAAAAGACAAAGGAAAAAAAAAATGGAGCGGTAGAGATGTGAGAGGGAGGAATGCTTGTCTGGCTGCCTCCTCTGAGAGTCTCTCTGGAAAGATTTTACGGGATAACTCCACGAGAGGGGGGGAGCGCCTCCCTCCGAACGCTGGCACGTCTCCACTGCTCCAATGACATCACTTGAGAGGGGAAATGGGACGGAACTGGGACGGCCGTTCACTTGTTTTATCTCAGCACGCAGTATTTTGCTTTGCGTCAGCCTGGTTTTTCTCTGGTGCGTCTCCCCTTTGTCAAAACCACACTTTGTCTATTCAAGGCCGGCGTTAACTTCAGGAAATTCCTTCAACGTACTGTAACTGCACTAAGTACAGCTTGTAGTAAAGTCCCTGCAGCCTGCCCAAAAGCCCTGCGTTCTTTCCACCAAATTCACCAAGGTGAGCAGTTGCTAAGGACTTCACGTCACCTGAATAATACAGCATGCATAATAAGAAAAGACTATATCATGCCAAACATAACAGTGTTAAGGGTGGATTTCGGTATTCCACAGATTGTTTGTATCCATGCAGTTTTCCTGTTATTGAATTCCTCTCTCAGTGCATATCCTCCTCTGTGCTGGAAGTATTCAATCCTTGATACCTGCTGTGAGACCCATGATGCTTGGCGGGTCCCACTACATCCCTCTCACCTGTCAAGGTGGAGACATCTTCCGGTATTCCCACTTCAATGGGCCAGATTCAAGCCATATTCAAAAGAATGCGTTATTCTTCTTAACTGCTATTTTCTAACTTAAAATTGTTCTAAAGAATGTTTTTTGAATGAAAAAGACAAAAGAATTTTAATTTCTGAAAATAAATGTGCAAGGTCATTGCAAATTATGAAAGTTTTGGTAACTAACTCCAACTTGACGTAAATCGCCAAAGGTAAAATGTTTTATGATTTTTTTAGGTTGTTTCAACATGCACACACAGATACAGGATGTATTCATTGTAGAGAGAGAGCGTGGGAAAAACAGATGACAAATCATTGCAACAGACTGCTCTGTCTAACTACAAAAAAAAAAAATCATATAAATAAAAATATTTTGGGTGCATTTTAAATCCTAGAATTGCACTTTAGGAACATTCTTACAAACTTCTTATGGCACTGTCATATTTGCAAAACTGTGGCAAACTTTCACGGCCAAAGTAGGTCTATTGTAAACAGTGTATTGATGCATGAACTCAGAGGTTACTTCCAAACCTCAACGTTACATCGGTAGTTTGAGTTTTAAATATTCAACAAGCTTGCACATAATGTGACATCCGCGCTGGGAAATGTTTCACCTCATGTCTATCACACAAAATTCCAAAGCATACAGATTCCTATTGTGACTCTATTTTACCTGTGGAATTCCACGCACCTTTGGAGTTCAACTTAAGAAATAATAATCCAGCCCCTGTCTTCCTCATGGAATCTCTACCTCATTTCCTTCTCTTTTACTTCTGACGATCAAGCTTGTCACGCCAAGGAACTTTAGTCTGCAATCCCTCTCTGTACTGCAAGAAATGTGAGGGCGGACAGAAGTATGCATTGCGGTTAAAGAACACTTGGTGGTCCTATTTATCTGAGTAGTTGCAACAGAAAGGATGGCATTTTTGCTCCACGAGAATTGTCTTCCTATGTGTGTCCTCTGCCTCAGGGCTTATAAAAAGCTGGTCAAATGGTTCCAGCTGCCCTTTGTTTATGAACTATATGCAAAACAGTTCAAAACAAGCTAAATTTATTGCAGTTTCAAAATGTAATACATATCAGATGGAAAGGAACAGAGAAACTGATGAGGTATTCAGCCACATAATGCTCTATTATTTAGTCATTTTCATACTAAAAAGAATTACTAGTGACATGAGACATGAGACTAACAGTAAGGAGCCTAAAAATAGGTGTGTAATTTTTCCCTGCCGAGTTCCTCATTACAAATAAGGCTATTCTATTGCCATAGCGAATGCCAATAAATATAAATGCAGGCCAACTGTGGCGATAAAAAGGTTGAGACGTAACATTGCACAGAGAGCTAGCTTTGTGCGGTACCTCAACATCTGACTGATGCATAATTCTTTTGCTATATATATTGTGAATAAGGCTTTTAGACCGTCGATTTCCTGAGGGCTGTTATATTAAGAGCCGTTAACCTTCTGCGCAATCATGAACTGCAAAACCGACGACTAAAAAGACGATTTCTTCATAAACAAAAATGATGTCATCATTTGTTAGCCTTTGTGTTGTTCCAACCCGTTATGGTGTTTATAAAACACAAAATGAGATGTTTAGCAGACTGATAAAGCTGCCTTTTTTCCATTCACTGAAAACAAATGGTGACAACGGTGACCAAGGAATATTTTCGGTCACTAAGGACGTAAACTTCAATTTATTCACCAGCTTCAGAAGAATTGCAAAATACTGGAAGAGTTTTTATTTATGCTTTGATAATGCCTTTTTAGTATTTTTAACAGCTCTTGGTCTCCATTCAATTTCATTTTATGGAGAAGAGCATGATGAATATTCTCCTAAAGGTCTACTTTTCTACACAAGCCTGTATAGACATAAAGATGAATAAATGATAACCAAATTCACCTTTTTGGTGAATTACGCCTTTAAGGAGATTCCAATAACGGATGCTACTTAAGGCTCTCAGAAACAGGCCTTTTCCACGATGAGCTTTAAGAGGATTTTCATCGTGTTCTAAACCAGCTGCACATGAGCGTGAAGCTTTGCTGTTCTTTGTTGCTTTCATGGTGAAAGGGTGGCATCAATAGTAGCTCTACTGTCTGTATACGCCCAGAGGGAGCAGCAAGCATACAGATACCCACGCTAGAGGAGGACAGCAGTCCATAGAGGGGTCATCGATCCCCACACTGACACAGAGCCGCTACACTATTCACACGCTGCCATTCAGGACTTCAGCCATCGATTCTTTCTATATCCGAACCCATCTTCACTACAAAGCCTCAGATCAGCTGACTGACAAGCACGGATGATGCTTTCACGGACACCTGGTAAGCTGCTACTTCCGAGGCAGGCAGACATTATCGCAACGAGTTACAGAATCTGAGTAGCTTGTACAAGTGGTTAAGCATAATTAAATATTCCTGCATCACTTTCAGGCAGCCTTTGGTTTATGTACGCATGGTATTTAAAAAAATAATAGATTAATTTGCATAAAGCATCCACAATCTGAGTCAAAAACTTTATATTTGTTGACCAGACACATTAATATTACTGCAATGGAATGAATAAAATCAATCATTTCGATGATATATCAAAGCATATCAACATAGATAATTACGGGAATATGGATTTGGGTTTTGAGTTGGAAAAATCTTTCACATTTTCCAAAATTGATCATCCAAAAACCCTCTTCAGAGTGAAAAGTAATAGTTCTTTTTTTTAATGCAGATACTCTTGATGAAAAACAGCCCAATAAATCTGAAAGATCAAGTTATCTGGCCAAAAAAAATTTTTTCAATACTGCAATGTTGCCTTCTGAAACTTACATATTGCAGGGACCAGGTATCAGGTAAATTTCCTTTCTCTTAAATTGACTTTGCATGGCCATTCATGTGTTTTTTACATTTATCTCAAAATCATGATATTTCCGACTCAAAGGCCACATAAGGCCATTAAACACAATTTTAAAAGACTTCAAAATGACTCCCGGCTGTCCAGAAACCACATGCTTGTACAGTATAGTACTCTCCAAAATGCAGTGCCTGGATATGTCATGAATTCTGGAGGCTTGAATGTGATTTATTCATGTAAGTGCTTTATTTTTAACTATGCATCTAGATGGATGAAGAGATTTATTGATGATCCTCAAGCGCCACACTTTGACAAGAAGGGAAAAAAAATCAGCACATTCACTGAACAATGAACAGTTTCAAGCACGTTCACGTTCATCGCATTGTTCGGCTGAAAAATAAAAAGCTTCAATTCAGGCTATACATAAAGCCATCACGGGGAGTCTAGAGGAAGACGAGCAGCCTGCACGCTGACATCCACTCATTGGAGAAAGGAATGTTTTTCATCTCAATATCAAAAAAAGCTCTTGAGCGCTGGAGTACAAAAGCAGGTTGGGGATGTGTACTGCGCCCATGGAGGGAGAGCAAATGAATAGAGCTGAGAGATGAAAGAAAAGAGCTAAAAAGGTCTGAAAACAGCATTGCTCAATCAATCCCGTTCCCCTCCCATTCTTTGCCTCCTTCTTCCCACCACATACTCTCTCCCTACTGTGAGACTCTGACACTGTGAAAGGAGGTTGAACTTCTGTAGACTCCCTTTACACTGGTACTCGCGTCCGACCACAAGCGGACAGATATAAATATCCATACATTCAGAGGTGATCGAAAACACGGGACTACATTGCATTTGCAGTGCAAATGCTAATGTGTTCGTGATGGACCACCTACTCACCTGTCAATCAACCACTGAAGATTTTCAATGAAATTAAGTGAAAATTCAACCCATTTTATTACTGTTAACAATCAGCCATGCGTGTTACATTATGTCTATAATGTCTACAATAACTGGATCTTTAGGTGAAATATCTAAACCTACTAAACCTTACCCAAACATTACTTTTATCAGGACTTATTATTTGTTATTTGACTCGTACCTGTCCACTCCACTCCTCTGATTGCAGGTGGAATGCAGTATACCAGGTGAGCCATTGAGCAAGTTTACTGTGTCAGAAAAGCTGTACAGTACATTACAGAGCACAAGTATGTTATGTGAAGCAAATGTCAAAATGCATTAGTTTACGAATCATGCATCATGGAAAAAGCCTTTTGAGTTTTTAAACATGCAAGGATAAGTCTTTGTTAATCAATAATCTGCCTCTGTAACAGAAATGAGTGTGAAAAGATAAAAGTGTTTTACTGCTGCTAATGTTAATATGTCAGTTGGAAAGCGCAGTCTAGGTATGTTTTTCAAGTTTGGCAAAAATGTTTAGGTTGAAAATGTACATACAATGAAATAGAAGGACAAACACTAAACCACTGAACTCCTTTTTTTGGAGATTTCAAATTTGGGGCCCTGTATGAACAAAAATAGCTTAAGCTTTGTTCATACGTCATATAAGGTGAGCGTACGATGACAGAATTTTCATTTTGGGTGAACTGTCCCTAAAGCGTTCTGCTCAAAACATCACATGTGACCGGATTAAAACTGCAAAAGTATATATGGAACATGCGAGATGTATAAACAGCAACAGATGGCCACTTGCGATCAAATGGCCCAAGACAGATTTCAATACCAGGTGCAAACACGTCCACAGACTTAATAGACAAAAAGTAACATGACATAAAGTATTAGATTCGAGGTGAAAAATCACAAAAAAGCAGCTATAGCCAACGAACGTAGAGCTCAAAAACAGAACTGACATATCATTAATTTGCCTTTTATGCTCCAGAACAATGTGGCCCAGCTCTTGGGTTCATGCATGCATACCTGTGAGGGAGTGTACTTTAAGAGCTTGCCTGGATAAGCCTAACTTGACACTCATTTTCCAGCAAAGGGTGAAGCCAGGTTGACTTAAGCTCCACCCCTCCAGTGTGTAAACAAATTTCTGGTCCAGCTGGCTCTACTCACCCATTGGCTGATACTGTCCCTGTCAATCACAGCGACATTATGTAAGCACCGTCTACAGGTGGAGGTGTGTCTCTCCATATTTCACTGGCACTCGAGCATGTCAGGTTAGCCTTGCCTGCATCTGTCACAAGCCCAGTGTTAGCTAACTCCACTCCATTGACACCGTCGCAGTTTGAACAGCGCAGACACTAAGGAGAATCAAGAACGAGCACTTCACAGGCGACAGGTGTATGCGTAAAACCGAACAAATGAGCAGACGCTCTAGAGCACTTGTGATTAGGCCATACTCGGTGTCTTAATTACTACTCATTAGCATTTAAAAGTAAGTGGTACTGGGGCCATCAAACAGAGATTTGCTTTCCGAGTTATAGCACTGAGCAATTCACCGCCACACAAATCCCTCTGAAAAAAGCATTCACTGCATAATCAGAGCAGACAGCTTAGTCCCAGGTTGCAAAGGGCAGCCCATACTGTTTGAAATGTATTACTACCGCACAAAAAAGGGGAAACACTAATCCACGCGCTTTTCGAAACAATAGGATTTTCATTAAAAGCGCTAGGATTTCTTAATCATCCAAGAGCCTTGGAAATGTACACTAATAATAAGCGTGAAAACAGAGCATGTGGAGGCAATAGACGGCGGAACACGGTGAAACTGTAGCACGGTGACCCTGCAAATAATCCTCCTTTATTTATTTGAACGTGCTTGTCTTTCAACATTCGACCCAAGAATGTTTCACGCAGTAAATTTCATTTCTCGCTATGTTTGACTTCTTTCTTTCTCTCGTTATGGGATGCGGTGTAAAAGTGAATTAAATCTCTTCAGAAAGCTGAACCGAGGGAGACCTTTTTCGGTACAAACTGTCATTTGGGAGTTGCTTCACGTTTACTGCAGAAGTTCGCAATTAGCTTTAAAACTGCACATAATGCAATACACTGACAAATGAAAGTTTGAATAATATAGATTAGAATATGCTGCACCTGTCATAAACCTGTGCGGAATGAAGTCCATTCAAAAGCTAAAAAAAGTCTATACATTGCATGGTATAGTATGCATATTATAGTACACTAGCGTTGTATAGAACAGTATGTGCAACACAATAATTAAATACATTGCAGTACAGTGTAGAAGACGATATATTATAGTATACTCTAGTAGCCTACAATATAATATGCTGTACTGTCATGTGCTCAATATAGTGGTATATTATATAGTATAGTATAATACAGTGCATCATAATTCATACTATCAGCTCTATCGTAGTATACTGCATTAGAGTACACTACAGTATGAAGTGTAACACATGCTGTAACTGCTATATGACACATGCAATAAATCTTTGCACATGTAAAGTGGTTAAGGCAATATGCATTGCACAATATGCAGTATGGTACATTATACTGCTGTAGACTGTGCACAACGTCAAGTCTACAGACTGCTTAGAGTACTGATGCACATATCACATAGTGTAACACCACACTGCAACGTACTAAGGAAAGATTTGCTTTTTGCTGTCTTAAGCAGATGTTTACATAATCAGCGCTAAATTGCACGGTTTATTTTGCAAAGCAACAAAACCCTGGCACCGCATATCGGTCACAATGCATGAAGCCCCATCAGCCCTGCAAACACATGAAATATACACAGCAACAGCTCATTATATAACCAGCCGGGATGAACCGAGTGACATCACGACGGGATACACTCAATGGCTGCGTCTCAAAGCCTAGTAAGGCTGCCTACCTAGACAGCATCGCCGGAGTCTTCTCGGAACGCGCCGAACAAATCACACCGCGTTTTAGGAACCATGCTCAATAGGTTTTGAAACACAACCGACGTCTATTAAAACACAGCGACAGAGAAGCGGAGACAAAAGTGCTGTAGCCCACTTGTACGTCCTATTCCCGATTAAACAGAGACGGGCGATGCACTTGCATAAACAGCGTCGCCGCGGATTAAACGGGCTGAAGTCGCAACTCTAGTACAGACTAACACTTCCGCGATTGTGTTTTCACATCAAAAGGCTTCCAGCAACAGTGTTGACTCAGCAGAAGTGCGCACAGCTAGGACGAGTGACAGTTTGCCTTAAAAAAGTACAGCCGGCCGATCGATATCCCGCAGATAGATAGGTGTTTATAAATCTACGCGAAGCGATGAAAGGAGGCGGGGTGGCGCAGTTAGTCAGCCCCGGCGAGAGCGCTCCCTGCTCGGGCTTACAGCTCTCAAGTAACCGCCCCGCTTCCCATGCGCTACTTCAAAGTAGTTATATAATTTTTAATCGAGATGGCAAACAGCGCATCTTGGACATCTCGCCCGGTTCGCCGCAGACGGCTTGGCACAACAATTACTGCAATTGTCACAGTAAATATTTACAAAGGTTTTTCTTGTTTTTTAAATAAACGTCACTCCGTTCCTCCCGCGTCCTTTAGTTCCCAGCCGTTTTCCCAAAGATCGCGAGCAAATCCAAAAGACAGTTTTGCGCTGGTAAATTAGATGCGCGGACTTACTGTACGGTGTAACGGGCAGGGAAGCGGGAGGCTCTCCGTGCGTTCTCGCGCACAGCCGGTGGAATCGTCTCCCCTCCGCTCGTACAACGATGTCTGCTGCAGCCGAGCTAATAGCTCTATCTCTCCGCGCCCCCACCTCCAGCGAGCGAGTGAGTGAGCGAGTGTGTGACGGAGGGAGTGAGTGTGTGGAGGCGTGCGTAAGAGTGTGTGTGAATGTGTAATCCAAATATGGAGCAGTTGGCCGGCCCAGTTAAAGAGAAGGGATTGGAGGCTGCTCCGTTAAAAGTATGGAAAGGCATAATGACGTCTGCGGCTCCATTAACAAATGGCGCGTTTTAAAGTTTAATGTCATGTAGTTTCTCTAATCTGATACAGTCTTCGCGGCGGCGTTCCGGGAGCGCTGATATTTAGCGCAACGACACTGAGAACTAACTGCACGGTTTGCATCGTTCGCTCGGAGCAGAAACGGAAATCCCGGAGTGGAGTTCGAGCCGAACGCTCTTAGAACGCTGCGATCGCTCCGTTCCACTCTCTGAACGTTCCAGACCGCGCGTGAACATGCAAACCCTTTGGAGCTCTGCCAGCGATATTAATTGATGTACGAAACAGACAAATACGAGCTAGCTCATTTTCATTTCTTGTTTTATGAAAGCAGTATCACAAATAGCAGTGTGCCCGTGCCCACATCTGCGGCCTCATTACATAAATATCTGAATTATCTACTTTTCTCCCCCCCTCAAACCAGTTCAGCCCCCGGATGACTTGGTCATTTGTCAAATCATGCAGTCGCCTATCAAAACAATTTCAGCGTTCAGTGTTATGAAATATCAACAAACAGTAATAGGCTGCTATCGGGACGTATTGCAAAGCCATTAGGTTAGGGTTCACCATTTGCTTTAGAGCTGTGATTGACCAATGACATGTTTAGAATCAGGCGGAGGGCGGGGCTTGCTGTTGGATTGGTTTGGGGGTGTGTGTACTGTTCCTATAGTTTAGGAATAGTACCTAAAAAGCAGCTAGTAGAGAAACAAAGTGCTGTAAATGGTCAAATGTGTATAATAAATTTGCATAGAAAATATTGCCCAGACATATAAATGCTACCGGGCACAATTTTTGTGACACTGCAACAATAGTTACTGTTTTTTTCATTGTAAGGGTAGGTTTGGGGTCGGTGTAGCCGTTAATAAAACTGTCTAATAGGTAGAAAATGTAATTTTATTGTTAGCCACCGGCTGTATGCCTTCTAGTCTAGTTTTCTGACTCTGAGAGTAAGTTTGCTGTCCAGTGCCTGCAGTAACTTTACGTAAAAAGCCTTATGAAACTAATTTTCTGTTCTGTTCGCTATGAGCAGAACATTCTGTTTCAAGCAGAAAACACAATTTACATGGAGTGAGATATGCGTGATTATTGTCAAGACACACTCGGGTAGGTTTAAACGATAATGGTAGTCTATAATATTTTTGAGAATACTCATACGCCCCATTATGGGGGGAATAGAATTAGACTAAATGTTTAACGCATGCACTCGCATACACTGACACATTGTGGTCAGTGTTTGGGAAGGGACTTTCCACAAGAGTTTTGCGGCTATGTTTCTATGGAGACTATAACATACCCATCCTCCACCCAGGAATACATCAGCATATCTGGCCTAGTACTGAAGAGACTCGGCTCACAGCATCTGGTCAACAAGTTCTACATGAGTTACATTCACCTGTAAAACAACATTGAAAACAATGTATACGTATGTATATATCATACTTTATCATTGCCATGGATGATGCCATGGCATTAAACTGTACTATTGTTTTTTGGGGGGATATTATGAAGAATATGAGTAACTGTATTTTGGATGCCATTAATCATATATATATATATATATATATATATATATATATATATATATATATATATATATATATATATATATATATATATATATTCAATTATCTTTTAATTTTATTAATATTCTTGTGTTTTATTTCTTTTTAGTCGCAATGTATTTTATTTCAGTTTTAGTCATTTTATTACTTTAATATTTTTATCTGCATTTGTAATTTTAATTTCATGTATTAAGTTAAGTTTTTTTTTATCTATTTCTCGTATTTGTGTTTTATTTCTGTACATTTGCTAGTAGTTTCGGTTTTACTTAACAAAAACGATATTGCAAAACTTTTATGGCTGACTTCCATGGAACGCAAATGTGAATTTCTGAAGAATATCATGACCACTGTTTTTATTGTCACGAAAGTGAACCTCTATTCATAACAGTATCTCAAAATGACAAAAAAGCAGCATTACTAAACTACTGTTTTCAGCACATGAAACTCAAGCACTGCAGTCCTAATGTTTTGAACTCTTTGAGAGAAACACGCTGAAATGTAAGCGCCGAAATCGGCTATAAAAACAGTATACGTTGTCACAAAATCACAATGCATTCCTAGACGTCTTGTGACGCCCATGAATTGCCTTTAATGGTGTTTTATTGTCATCATGCGGCCCGACAGTCCCTTTTCACTTTCGCTGGTGAATAAAGGCAGAATTTTTAATGGGGAATCTGGTGGTGAATCTCAAAGACCGTTGCTAAGGCTATGTTGTGTGTGCTGCTCTATTGATCTTCTGCGAGGAGGCCACGTTAGGCTTCTCCTGTGGGCCTGCCGCTGTTTACACTCAGTGCCCTAATGATCAGCCACGGCTTCTCCAACCCACATCCACATGCCAGATCACACCATCACACGCCGCCTGCCAAAAGACACATGCAGCTTTATTCGACGTGAAAACGAGGGATGCGATCCGAACATTTCGCTTTCCGCGAACGCTGACAGACCGAGTTGTCTGTACCTGTTTTCACACCACACCCAAGCGCTGAGACTATCTGCCTGTCAGATCCACAGCACAGCATGCACAGCACTCCTCCTTCCCCTGGCATGTCAGATGTTCATCTGTATATCAGCCACGCACTTTATGCCAGTCATCTCCGCCTGCAAGCACAGTCACGCTCGGCAGGCATCCTGTCAAGATGCATTCGGCGTGATGGAAGGACGTGTTGATTCCCATACCTTATTTCTGCTGTATTCTCGCAGCCGCAGCTGTCTCGAAGTTGCAAGGAGTTTGGGTTGTGTGAAGAAGAATGTGTGCTCTCGGCGGACCGCGGGCAAAGGGAAGAGGCTTGTTTCTGGATCAAGACTTCTGCCCTCTACTGGTCACAGGGTAGCATTCGCTGTTGTGCAAGTTCTACAGAAACAAACTCACATCAAAAAAAGATAAGATGTGATTAAATAGATCTTTTAAAAATCTGTTAGAAATGGAGGTTTTGACAGGTTATATCCAATTTTACTATTGATACTTGTGAGTGGAAACATGTACTTTTTTACTTTTGAAAGTTAAAAACAGTATTAAAAATTAGGTATTTTTGGGAGAGTCACACCAAATGTCTTTAATTTGGCAGAAAAATGAAATATTTAATTGTTAATTAATTTTAAGAAATCTATTTAAATATTCATATTTTATATAAATAGATAAAATTAGATTATAAATATTTAAATAACCAAAACATTTAATACAGATTTCTTTTCAACAGTGTATTCCTTCTAACGGGTATCAGGGCATTTGTATCATCCTGTTATTTTTGACTTGTCAACAAAAAATAACAAAATAAAGATTAATTCGTATATTAAAATCATGCTCATTTTGGAAGAGTTGTATTCAATCCAATGTGTTTATTAACTGCATTTATATTTTTATTTATTTTATTGAAAATTGTTAATTTTATATATATATATATATATATATATATATATATATATATATATATATATATATATATATATTTTTTTTTCATAGACTATTAAAATTTTTTCGCTAGACTATCCAAATAAAAATATAAATGCAGTTAATAAACACATTGGCTTGAATACAACTCTTCCAAAATGAGCATGATTTTAATATACGAATTAATCTTTATTTTGTTATTTTTTGGTTGACAACTTTTAATTGCCATGCATTAATGTCTGTAACAAAAACAGTACAGAAGAATGAGTTTTATATCTTAACAATAAATTAAATATTTATTTATTTATTTGAACAATTATACGAAATAAAACTATACTTGCTCATACTTTGGCAAACAACACTTGCTTAGTCAACATTACACACGATAATAAAATAGTATTAAAACAGTGCTAGACGCTTTTCACGATAGCCCCAGCAATACTTGATGGATCGCTTTTCTTTCTACGGAGAGAGAACTTTATATTAGAAGACGTTCAGCTTGAGCTTTTAGCAAACAGAAACTGCCCACACAAGTCTCTCTAAATTGGACTCATCTGTTGTACAAACCTGACAGGGAAAATGTTCCCTTATCAGCCCTCACTCGTATCTCACTCTCTGAGCACCTTATGAGTTTCCACTGTAATAATAATTTATTGAATGTGATATTGTCTTGCTGTGATGGTGGATGATGCATCACTAAATCAAACCCCTTCTGCATTTTTCACGGCGCGGCGCATCCATATTTCAATGTGCGCTGGACTTCAGAGAATGTCTGTGTGGATGATCTCTGTACTTCTTCAACATACTGTAAGTATTTGTAAGCTGTAGACATGTGAACAAATGCATGTGTGGGTGTTTGCTATTGCACACTCTTCTCTAAGTTTATTT
This sequence comes from Puntigrus tetrazona, assembly GCF_018831695.1. NCBI lineage: Eukaryota > Metazoa > Chordata > Actinopteri > Cypriniformes > Cyprinidae > Puntigrus > Puntigrus tetrazona. Next base: position 8,955,317 of record NC_056717.1, on the reverse strand, counting down.
TACACTTAAATGAACTCAACAAATAAAGAGTGCTAAGGGATTTATCTTGAGCAACATCCTTACATCTGCCGCCAGAACACCCTCTCCTCTGATCTTTAGTATAAACGCCTGGTCCGCCTATATAAACAAGTGTTATTTAAGTCATACTGAATAAAAAACGCATTATATAATATTAATGTGTGCATTTGGTTGCGCTTTTAGGCACGTTATCGTGACACTGTATTATGACATCTGTTTGTGTTTGTAATAAATATTTAGTTTTTAATAGTTCTGTTACATAAAAGGTGGTCCACACACACACACACACACACATTATCAGTCAGCGTTTCCCAGCAGTTTGACAAATATGCTGTACTGTTGCATAGAAGTTTAAGTGAGACAACAAATAAGCATTGGTGAGTAATGTTAAAAATCACAAAATATTTATAATAACAATTATATATTTTGTTATTAATTGTGAACTATTTTTACATTTCAAAATAGCTGTTTTATATTTTAATTTGCGCTGTCAAAAAATTAATCGCATCCAAAATAAAAGTTTTTGTTTACATAACATGTATTATTGCATATATAATTTTTTGTAAAAATATATGCATGTTTATGTTTATATGTATATAATAAAAATACACAGTACACATATATAATTTTATATAATGAGATTAAAAATACTGTATATATAATAAATTGTCAATTGCAATAAATAATTGCAAATCCAGAATTGAAGATGTAAACTACAAATTCAGAGAAAAATAGATGTACAAATTGAAAAAAAAAAAAAAAAAAAAAAAAGATTATATTATTTGACATAAACTAAGAGTTTATGAGAAAAAAAGTTCAAAACTGTGAAATATAAACATGGATTAGGAAAAAAAAATGCTGTTGCCTTTTTTGTACATAAACAAGGTTCTACAAAGAATTTATTTCAAATATGTCATTTCACACATGTCACCGTTTGAATTTATAGGTTTAAAAAGCAGGCTGGGAATCACTGCTATAGTGATTTATGAGGTATTCAGTCACTGGTGTGGCACAAGCAGGCAGGCAAGCACAGACAGAGCCGGGAATTCTCCAGCGGATATTTATCAGATGACAGTGTAGTGTAAACCTCAGCGTGGCATGCTGTTTCACATTAGCATTTCACATCCTCATCATTCTTAGCATTCCATGTGGCGTAGATCTGCACGCTTTGTCGTGGAACATACATTCGCTTATCAGGGGCTTTCGCATGCCTTGAATTCGAAGCTAAAAAAAAAATACAGTTCCCAGATTAGACACGGACAGCTTCGAATCATGCTTATTTAATCAACTTGTTGGACAAAGACCTATTAGCGTTAATCTTGGAATGCCTAATGTGATCTTTAGAAAGTTTAGCCTTAATTAGTGGTCGGAAAATCCATGAGAACATGCTGAGTCAGGGAGAAATCTGGGCCCTCTCCGTCACGGAGCCCGATAGAGAGCAAAGCGACAACATCTGAATAATGCATAACCCAACAGATCAAAGGTAACTCGTCTTCCACTTATCATACCACATTCAGCAACACAAGGCGGGAAAAACAGAGAGAAACCCAGGAGCTACAGACTGAAAACCCCTTTGTAGCTTTCCCTCTCCTTTGAGACTATGAGGGGCTCTTCAGATGCTTGCTAAATGCCCCTTAAAGCACATGCACATGGAAATGAAGCTCGCTGTTCTAACACTAATGCATCTTTAGGATCTATAGTTCCTCAAGCAGAAGTTATGTGCGACTTTAGTGGGTAAATAGTTATTGATTAGTTTTATGTGTTTAATTGAACTGTTTCACTTTATGGTGACTTAATGTATACAGTATCTTCTGGTTTTTAATTAGGAAATATATGTATTAATGCATGCAAACTGTATGCACTGATTTGCATGAATGTTGAAATGACAATCACAACCCATATAACTAAACAATTCAGGATATACTTGCTGTTACTTGCTAATATGTAGCTTAAACAAAACTGAGTATGTTTTCAAAGGTCTGAGGCCACTAAGCACTAAGCAAGATTACTCAACCCTATAAAGCCTATAATATTTGATATACACGACTCTAATGATTCAAAATTATGAACGTGAACAAAACTTTCAAGCAAGTAAAAGGCCTTTTAGTGTAATTGTATTGTGGTTGGGTTGTGGTTCAGGTGTCTTTCCGCTGTGAAATGTTTATTGATTGGTATTTATTGAAGCAAAGTTATATCTATATTAAGACACATTACTACATATAGAATTGAGAGTGACAACTGAAATATGATTTTTATGTAAGTAGACTGTTGTAAAATAATCGAACTGATTTACTTTACAAGTTAACATAATTTCATCTTACTTTTTGGCCAAATAAATACAAGCAACTGCACCAATTTGTACAGACGTGGACAAAATTGTTGGTACCCTTTGGTCAATGAAAGAAAAAGTCACAATGGTCACAGAAATAACTGTTATCTGACAAAAGTAATAATAAATAAAAATTCTATAAATGTTAACCAATGAAAGTCAGACATTGTTTTTCAACCATGCTTCAACAGAATTATTTAAAAAAATAAACTCACGAAACAGGCATGGACAAAAATGATGGTACCCCTAGAAAACACTGAAAATAATGTGACCAAAGGGACATGTTAATTCAAGGTGTGTCCACTAATTAGCATCACAGGTGTCTACAACCTTGTAATCAGCCATTGGGCCTATATATATGGCTCCAGGTAATCACTGTGTTGTTTGGTGATATGGTGTGTACCACACTCGACATGGACCAGAGGAAGCAAAGGAAAGAGTTGTCTCAAGAGATCAGAAAGAAAATTATAGACAAGCATGTTAAAGGTAAAGGCTATAAGACCATCTCCAAGCAACTAGATGTTCCTGTGACTACAGTTGCACATATTATTCAGAAGTTTAAGATCCATGGGACTGTAGCCAACCTCCTGGACGTGGCCGCAGGAGGAAAATTGATGACAAATCTAAGAGACGGATAATCCGAATGGTAACAAAAGAGCCTAGAAAGACTTCTAAAGAGATTCAAGGTGAACTTCATGCTCAAGGAACATCAGTGTCAGATCGCACCATCCGTCGTTGTTTTTAGCCAAAGTGGACTACATGGGAGACGACCAAGGAGGACACCATTGTTGAAAACGAATCATAAAAAAGCAAGACTGGAATATGCCAAACTACATGTTGACAAGCCACAAAGCTTCTGGGAGAATGTCCTGTGGACAGATGAGACAAAAATCGAAGTTTTTGCCAAGGCACATCAGCTGTATGTTCACAGACGAAAAAATGAAGCATATCAAGAAAAGAACACTGTCCCTACTGTGAAACATGGAGGAGGCTCTGTTATGTTCTGGGGCTGCTTTGCTGCGTCTGGCACAGGGTGTCTTGAATCTGTGCAGGGTACAATGAAATCTCAAGACTATCAAGGAATTCTGGAGAGAAATGTACTAGCCAGTGTCAGAAAGCTTGGTCTCAGTCGCAGGTCATGGGTCTTGCAACAGGACAATGACCCAAAACACACCGCTAAAAACACCCAAGAATGGCTAAGAGGAAAAATTGGACTATTGTAAAGTGGCCTTCTATGAGCCCTGACCTCAATCCTATTGAGCATCTTTGGAAGGAGCTGAAACATGCAGTCTGGAAAAGGCACCCTTCAAACCGGACACAACTGGAGCAGTTTGCTCATGAGGAGGGGCCAAAATACCTGCTGAGAGGTGCAGAAGTCTCATTGACAGTTAGAGGAAGCGTTTGATTGCAGTGATTGCCTCAAAAGGTTGCGCAACAAAATATTAAGTTAGGGGTACCATCATTTTTGTCCAGGTCTGTTTCATGAGTTTATTTTTTTTTAATAATTCTGTTGAAGCATGGTTGAAAAACAATGTCTGACTTTCATTGGTTAACATTTATAGAATTTTATTTATTATTACTTTTGTCAGATTAAAGTTATTTCTGTGACCATTGTGAGTTTTTCTTTCATTGACCAAAGGGTACCAACAATTTTGTCCACGTCTGTATATCTTTGCACAGTCCAGACGTTCTGTTAATCTGATAAAGAATAAAAAAAGAATAAGTTTGAAAATCTTTTGGGCCTTATAGGACAGAAAGACATATAAAAAAACCCCTTTAAACTTTCCAGAATGTCTGTTTAAACCTATATTAACTTTCATATTAGCTTTTCATATGAACTTTTCCTCCCATTCCAATTCAAAATCCAATTGAACTTTATGTGTGGGCGGCAAAATCAATTCAAATACGCATTAATGAATCTAAAGGGTGCCAGCTCTTCAATTGTGAACTCCCAGGGTGTCATGCCTGAGGCTGAGACCTTGACCCCTTGGTTTTTGCACAGGTTTGCAATCAATCGCAATCAAAACGATCGGTTAACAGTGTCCAATCTGATAATATAGGGCTCGGTGACATCAGCTGAGCAAGAAAGCAAATTCATTTCAGAGACAGAGCCATTTTGCACCGATGGACCGCGTACTGCATTATCAGGCATCGGTTTTGATTTCATGCTAACTTGAATCTGTCGGTTAGTTCTATGCTAATTCCGATAACGCTAGCCAGCAAAAGTGAGTAAAAAATCTAAAGGGAATGAGAGAGAGCGCCGCTGGTTAAATATTGACATATGGAGAGAGCAGCCCTGAAGACACATTAACCCCCTGTCACTTACTCGCACACACACACTCGCTCACTGCTGAGGGACATCGGCGCACTACGGCACGCAGAGTCTGTTCTTATGAAAGAGGGGTCGAACTGGGGGTGGCTGAATTATGGATGAGAGAAATAGCGGCAGGCGGTGAACAAAATGGGAATCAGCTTTCGCACTGGCTGCTGTAGAGGCCATGAGTCAATGAGGTCTGGGAGCTGAACTGATGTGTAGCGGTGGGAAAGTGGAAATATCAATGGACAAGCGAGTTGCGTACAAAACCCACAGATGTCCTGGAATCGGTTATAATTATATATAAGATACAGATACAGATGTATGCGTGTGTAGCTGTTCTTAACCAGGGGCACAACATGACTTGAATCGATTTGAAATGGAATGAAAGATTATTTAAAATAAACTGATGAATGCATTGTTAATTGCACCTAAATGGCATATATTGAATTAATGAAATCCATTATCGCAATTTCATAAAAGTTTAAGGTAGAATGACTAAAATATATTCCTAGATTATGCAGAAGGAATTATTATTTGTGAGTAAAATGTTTCACAAGATGTTTATGACCTCAGGTTAGAAACTAAAATATGTAAAAATACAAAAAAAGAATATTTGTTTATTGGGATTATGGTTGAGAATTATATTTGAAGAGTACATTTGCAAAAACAGATAACTCTCAATTCATCATGTTCATCAAATAAAAAATATATATATCTTGCATTCCAATTAATCTTAGTCTGCAGTTGGGTGATTTTAAGGTATAAAAAAAAAACAGTTAACTAACACAATAAAATACAATAAAACACAATAACACAATAAAAACGTGTTTTTGAAATTAAAACAAAATAGTTATCTGTTTTTGCAAATAAACGTTTAATGTATTATTTATTATTTTGATATGCTGCCACTCCTAGTTTCTGTAAATCAAAGGTTGAAATTCCCAGCAGCTGAAGATAGTTATTGATGTATTGTCTTTGGGGGCCTTGAAGTCAAGAGGATTGAGAACCACTGATACAGATGAATAGTTCCCCATAAAAGCGTCATATAATTAGTACTCACTTATTGAACGTTTCAACTGTTTTTGTCCATGCAGTGCAAGTCAGCACAAGTTCAAAACAACACTAAAGCCTACTGTAATAAGGGCATGATTTATTTATTTATTTTCATTTTTTTTGGAGTGCTTCCACCGATCTTTAGCAGCAGACATGAGTTTGGACAGGCGATGTATCTCCGGTGTGTAACAGCACAGAATCAATGCCAGTCACATCGATTTCTTGTGTCAAGGAAAAGCTCATTCATTGCTACAATAAGAGCAGACGAACACAGCACCATCAGAAGCGTCTTCTTTCTGTTTTTTTAAGAGCTGATTGCTAATTAGCAGCGGATCCGCAGAGAGATGACGCTCATTCGACACAGTATTTTGACCAGCTGACTGAGTGAACTTCACTGTAAAAACACGAGGAGTCTGTCACATATTTTACCTTTATCTTTCATTCCTATCAGTGATGGAATGGCACACGGACCCGGTGACCTCAATCCATCGTCTGATGTTAGCATCAGTGAAGCGTGTTCAGGTATGAGTGCGTAGCTCCCTCGTGACCGCAGAGCTCTGTCTGTGAGAGAAACACTTTCATAATGACGCTGTGTACAGATGACTGTCTCAGAAGATCTTCTTAAGGACACATTTACCACTTGTTTTTCTCTTCATGAATACTTCTGTCATTTTAAATGACTGTAACAGCTCGTTTTATATGCTTTAAGTTAGAGTTTGAAAAGAAATACTTAAGAAGCACTTTTCTTTACTCAACTCTGTAGAAGAGCCCAGAAGATCAATTATCTGCATGTAATATTTTTCTTCAAATGCATGGAATGGAATGACTAATGCATTTGAATACTACTATATATATATATATATATATATATATATATATATATATATATATATATATATATATATATATATATATATATATATATATATATTTACATGATTTATTATTTATATTATTTTATTTCTAAATTTAAAAAAGTTAATTATATATGCTTCTAAATATTTATTTTGAATAATTGTTATTTATTGTTTTAAGTCAATTTGTACAGTATTTTGGAGAGTGCATATTTTAATACTCAAATATTATTACTACATTTTTTTTTAAATAATTTTATTACACTTTTTTTCAACCCTTTTTAAAAAATAATAATATGTATTTTTTACAAGATAATATGTTCATTTTTTGTAATGAAACCGAAGTGTTCACTGACTCATTCTGAGGTTTTCTCTTCTATATGTAAAGCCCTTGGGTCTCCCAGTCACGTATTGGCAGCAGTATGTGGTCTAAACATCCTGAACGGCTGAGGCCAGACATACCTGAGGTCATTGTGTTCAGTCTGTAGTTCCTGCATCACATTCTCATCCACAGCCATCCAAGGAAATTGCTGCATGAGCTTTAATCTGTGGGAAACAACAGCGTGTGAGCGCCTGCACTCTCGCTAGCTCTTTGAATTCACATTTGTACACTACACCGAAGAACATATTTCAACACGTGAAACCTAGTGAATCAGCACTGTCAACCATATAAAAGATGCGCTCCAGTTTTGAAAGAGCTTTCGGCATGTGAAGGACTTTTTTCCCCCCGCGGTCAGTGTGTTGAGTTTTCTTTAACTTATTTTCTGTTCCCCAGTTTCTAGGTCAAGGGCTCCCCCTATGGCAGACCGCCAGTGGTAGCCCAGTCTCACATAATCCTGCACAATAAATCAAGCCTCCTCTGAGTTCCTGCAGCCCTGCCCTAGCAACCTGAACTTGGCACATAGTGTAGACACACACTTTATTACTCGTAACAGCTAATAGATAAAGAATGTGTGTGTGTGTGTGTGTTTTGCAATGCATGTCTTTCTCCCTGCCCTCTGGCGAGTTACATAATGTGACTGCTCACAGTCTGGTTGAGTAACTGGTTTAACCTACGGCTGGATTCTCTTCGGGGAGTTTGTGAGTGCTTATGTCAGATGTTTGTTGAACAATAGGTAAATAAACGAGAGGCGGATCGAATACTGAGTTGTTTTTCAATGTAAAAAAACTACTTTTAAAGTTTATTGTACTATTATTTCAGCACACTGTGTTTCAAAACTGACAATAATAAGTGCAATAATTCATGTTTCTTAAGGTTATATATGTACTGTATATAGTTAGGTCCATATATATTTGGACACTGATAAAATGTTCATCATTTCAGCATTCAAACTGTTGATTTGGCCACTTGTAATGTTCCTGCCATCTCTCTGGTGGATTTGTTTAGTTTTTTAAGCTTAAAAATGACCTGCTTTTACTTATGTGCTGAGCTCCTTTGATAATTTATTTAATAATCATTATTTAATTGATTTACTTATTTATTAAAGCTTGGGTCCCACTTTTTATTAGGTGGCCTTAACTACTACGTACTTACATTTACATTAAACATTAAGTACAGTGCACTTATTGTGTGTATACCTGTTTTCACAGACACGCTTACATTATATAAGGCCACATAATGACTTTTTTTCCCATATATTTATTTTATAAATCTAAACTGTGGGGACAGATCATTGCAAACGAAATAAGCATGAATAATGGTGACGTTAGTACTGAACAATAAAGTAAACGACTAAATAAACGTCGCCACGAGCTCACTGTTAAAGTCATTTTCACACACACGTGGTAGTTTCTGTGCAAAATGATGCACATGCTCTCACCAGAGTTTTCTGGAGGCCCGTCATGAGAATGAAGCATCTGTGAGACCGAGAACAGAGAGTAAACAAAGCTTGGAACTACAGCTGAGTGCAATGAAGGGATGCGGACTGACACGGTCACACACACACACACACACACACACGTACAGTTAATGTGTGCGTTAATGCCATCTGAACAACTCCTCATTCTTTCAAGCTCCTGACGGGTCTGCTCTCACCAGTTACCTTTCCTTCTCCTCCCGAGACTCCTGACACTGTGGCTAGTTATTTGTTCACCTCACACTCACCTTACAACACACATCTCTCTCTCTCTCTCTCTCTCTCTCCCAAAACACGCTCCTTCATCTCAGCCGTCGCTCTCGAGGCCGAATAATGCTCCGTGAGGAAAAACAGCCCTCATTAAGCAAACCAAGCTGCTATCGTTCCTGTCGCAGGGCTTTAAGACAAAGTTTAGGCCACGGTCCAACAGGCCCTCCTGTGGCGCTGCGGTTTGCGCTTCAGTTCAGTGTGTTTTTAATGGTTTCTTGTAATGTTAGTTCTAGTCATCTGCAGCATTGGTTTGACAGTTTCGGTGATTATATCTCCAAAGACGTGACTGAAAGTGATTTCAAAGCCACATTAATCTAAATATGCCGAGGGTAAGCCGTAGCGTCTGTCATTATACTGAATGGGCTCGCGTTAGACAACACTGCCATGACTATTTTTAGTGGTGTGTAATCACCTCTTCTGAGCTACGCTATGAAATCTAGTGCTTCTAGACATACATCTCCGCTTGATCGGTATCTTTAAAGAGACAGTCTACAAAAAAATGTCACTGCAGACCTGTGTTACTCATGTAAAACAAAAGCTGCAACCAAAGATATTTAGCAGAATGTCCCAGCTCTCTTGGTTCTGTACATAAAACACAATATTGAGAAAATAAGACTGTAGTAAAGACTGCGGAAATGCAGTTTAAAAACGATTCAAATTGTAAATATTTATTTGTAATAATGAAGTTTTTTAATTTATGTGTTTATGTTTATATCAGCAACGGTTAACACAATAGAATATAATAACAACAACAATAAAAAAGACTTTTATGTTATAACCTATGACTAATTTGAAAAAAAAAAAAGGATAAATAAAGGTCAGAAAATAAGTGACAGAACAGAAATAAAATAATACATATATAATCAAATTCGGTTTTCTAAAACAAGATTTCTTTGTTTTTGTTTACATGTTGTGCATTCATTTATTTATTATGTTTGTTTAATGTAATAAAGATGCAATAGATAGATCGTCGTCTCTTTTGATGATCAGAGCATCCTCTTCACGGTGAAGAAAAACCCTCTCACAGCATCCAGGCAAACCAAGAACTCTCTCCAGGAGGCAGATGTGTCGGTGTGAAAGTCTACCGTCACTAACGTTTCATCAGAAAATGTGAGAAAAATTAATATAAATAAATAATCACGTAACTGGCTGCACCTGGGAAACACATTTTCGATAAGACTAAAAATTAAAATTGAATATTAAAATTTACATTTAAAAAACTTTAATAAAAACTTTTATTTCTGTGTATTTGTATATGTTAAAATATATTTTCTCATATATCTTTATTAATGTATGGGAGCAAAACATGACAAATTAAGAAAATATGTAATGTTTAAAAAAAATTATACTTTTTATTGAAAATCGTAGAAAGTGCCTATAATAACAGTAGGCCCAAGTAGTTTATTATAGTAATAAAATATCTTAATTTATCATACTAATAAAATACGTTATTAAATCGGTTTAAGGGATAAAAATGAGACAAGATGTGGGTTGGATGGATGTCAGTGAAGGCTGTCAGATACCACAGCACTTGGTGAAAAAGCAAATGGTGAAATATTCCTTTAACAGCAACTCCCAGCATCCCCACAAGATAAATCTGTGATGTGTGCAGAGCTATTATTGGTAACTGTACACTATTAAGGTGCAGTTTCTCTCATTACAGCTGGGAGCCATGAGTCAGAGTTACTACTGCATCCTTCAAATGACTTCTGCTGCACGTCGCTGAGCCGGGGTTACAGAGACAAGACAACACACCCACACCGACTCATACAGCCACACACAGATGGCCTGCCTCTGCTGGGGTGTATTATTTGTGTGATCCCTCAGTCCATCTTTGCCGAGCTATTTTTAAAAACCCTAGCAGCGCGTGGCCATGCTTAAATGCATGCTGTCAGTCAGCAGGTTCACAGATTAGGCTGTTTTTCTACCATCTGTGGCCGTGTCTGGTTTCACGTATACAGTATCGTCTTCTGCTTCGCGGCTCCGGGGACGGGAAAGCTGGGTCGTGTTGTGAGGAAAGCGGTGGGCAGCATCAGTAAAGTCAGGAAGCTGTGTGTCGTTAAACTCAAAACATATGGGGACTGATCTTGGTTGTAAGATGCTGACGCTGTGCAGAACATACGTATACACATACACTCTTAAGAAATGCCGGGCTAAAATCCACCAACCATGGTTTTGTTAAATATTTTACTTAAATATTGCTTAAAAATGACTATATTACTTGTTTATAATGAACCCAAAATAGGTTTGGAATTAACATGCATTAATATATGGACTTATCTATACATATACAGAATTAATTTGAATTAAATAAACAATACATTGGTTTTTTGTTTTTCTAATTATTAATTAAGCATTTTTTAAATCGCTTATTATTAAATATTGAGCCTATGCTGGTGCCTCTAGTAATCATGTGTTTTGTTGTTGTAAAAAAATGTGTGTCTATATATATATATATATATATATATATATATAGTTTTAGTAAATTCTATTAACTACCTTGTAAAGATGCTGTTGTATCCACTGAAGCACGAGATGCTCTTTGGCTCTTCCCAAATCATGCTGGAGAACATGATCATCAGGTGTTTAATAATGAAGTTCATGCAGTTTTAGCTCTGCTGTTACTGAAACAAATTTTTTTTTAAATACACTCGATGTATTAAAGCGCTCAAATTGTATACACACACGTACATGAGTTACTCAAACATTCAAAACAGACAGTAAATGAGTTACACACAGGAATGCGTGAGCACACAGCCAGAGTGACTGAAGGTCATCTGCAATAATGTGTTTTATGTTGTATAGTATGTTGTGTATGTGAAGCGTGTCTCTTTATCCCCTGCTCTCACTGCTCGTGATTATTTTGGAGGTATGAGCCACAGGCCTCTCTGCATACAGTACATACCTCCTCCGGGTGGACTAGGTACACCGCCTGCTGAGGCCTCATTGTGGGCCCTTGTCCTGGGGAAAAGCAGCAGTAACTGTCTCCCTGAGGCAGGGTTACATGCCTGAAGACCAGGGGCACATGCTGCACTATGAACATAAGCCCAAGCCGCCTGTGTGTCTGTCTGTCTGTCTGTCTGTCTGTCAGCAGAACCAGGCCATGAGAGGTGAGCAGGTGCCTGATGTCAGCTAAAACAGGTCTTACACAGGAGCACAGATAGATGTCATCAATACAGATGTAATAACCTTGCTGGAAAATCCAACTTAAGGTTCAAACTGGTTAGTAACTGTCCCAAGTTATGGTTCTGAATTTTTATTTTATTTTCAGTGCGTGTGTCAGTTTAGGTTTTTGCCTCCCAAAGATATATTATTTTATAGTTATTTTAGTTGTAGTATTTATTATTTTAAGTCTTAATGAACTTAATGAACTGTATTTTGTTTTAGTATATTTAGTTCTAGTCACGCACGTCACACACCGGAAGTGTGCGTATCCTCAGAGCATTTGGACTTGGTGGTGAACAAGAAGTAAAAACAGATTTAAATACTGTTCGTTTTCTCACACAAACCACTCGTTTCGAGTCTTAGGCAGTCAATGTATCATTATAATGGGGTATGGTTTCATTTGGATTTCTCTGTGCATGTTTTTTTTTTTCGCTCATAGACAAAGTTCCCTATACCGTCCATTATATGGATTTAATGAAGAAAAAAAGACACCTTCACCTTAGATGCTCTTGGGGTAAGCTATTAAACTTCAAATTTTAGTTTAAAAGTTAACTATAGTTATGCAAAGTCACAATATGTTATTGCTACTAAGCTGAATTTTTGTATTTACTATGTATTAAAACATACAATATTTTTATTCATGAATGTAATTTAATTATTTAAAAGCAGTTACATGAATTTGTCCAAACAGTTGCATGTATAATAAAATTTTTACATGATTTTTAAAGCATCTCGGGTCAGAAATCAGCTAGCATATTCGAAACATTACACCGTCTTATTTTGGGTTTTCCGACGGGGAAGTTCTGCAAGTGTTACACAGGTGGGGAGATTTCAAGCAGTCTGTGCTGTGATGTTTAGTAATTCCCAGGGTCACTTAAGCCTTACAGAGGGGGTTTTGTGCCTGGAAACATGGCCTGTGAGTCACCAGCGCTTGTCTTTTCCCACACAGAGAGCGTTGTGTTTGTGCAGAGACACACAACCACGAGAAGTTGGGCTGCAGCCCATACTTTTATAGGGAGTGAAGGAGAGGCCAGCCAAGCCAGCAGAGAGCTTTGAGTGAGGGGCTCTAATGGCTGTGTAAACAAGATTATTGGTAGCTGAGCTTGCTCCAGTAATACGATACCAGTTACCACACACTCGCTCACACATGCATATACCCAGACATACATTGACTGTTTAAACACACACACACACACACACACACACATAAAACTACTGCAACAGGTCATGCTTGGTCAGACAAACAGAAATACAGACTGAAATACCGGCCTGTTGTCTGTCTGTTAAATCCGTGACACACAGCACTCAGAGTCAGGTCACTGTCCACCGTCTATATGTCTCTTCTAGCCAGTCTAGAGCAACAGGTGCCCTTAATGAGCTACATCAATATCACTGGTAATGAAAAACACCACACTTACACGAAGCACTGCAAACACAACTGGAATTTTCCATTGACTTACAACAACAAGCAAACACGTAAACAACAACAAAACTGAACAAACGAACGGATGTTTGCTTACACATAGCCAACCAGACAGACGAGTAGATGGAAACATAGATGAACAGACGAGCGAACAAATACAGATAAAGACAGACAGACACAAATGGATAGATGGGTGAATGGATGAACAGACGGAAAGACAGACGGACTGATTTTTTGCTTTGCTCTTTGCTCTTTGTGCATGTGCATGCATTGAATCGAATGAGTCTCACTACATAAACTGCAGCCCTGTCATTGAGTGTTTCGTTTTTTCCCCTCTTCCTCCCACGCTCTCTCTCCCTTCTCTCCACGTTCCCTCCAGCAAGTGCTTTTAGTACTACACTTTACAGCTGACAGCACATGTTGAGGCAGCACATTCCACATTATTACTACTTCAGATATTTGTGGCCCACAGGTCCTCTGATTGGCAGAGGAGCCTCTGACACCGGAGATGCAGACAGCCAATGAGGTTTCTGCTCCAGGGAGCCGTGAGGAAGGTAGTAAATCAATGGCAACTGGTGTCCGAGGCAGTGCTGACACACACGGTCACTGCAGATACTGCTGAAAACACACAGTCGGACACCTATTCAACGCCAGTCTAAACTCTTTAGATCTAGCGGAGGCTGTTCTGTCACTTTACACATAACACAATGTGAAGCGTTTTTCCTCTGTTTTGACTATCCTGCTGATCTTTTGTCTGTTTTATACTAATCTCACCCAGACTGTGAAAAACATCTGCGAGGGAATGAAAGAACGCCAGACAGCCCTCAGGCCCATTTCATGCCCGTTTCAGGCCCGTTTCAGTGGGCACCTTATGGCTGTTGCCACGGGGCCTGACAGCTGAAGCCCTGTTATGGGCATAAACTGACTCATTTATTCAGACAACTGTGAGACGTGCTACATCAAACCCTCAAACGCTACTAGGCCTAAATAGTTTCAACAAACATCCACTGAGCCTCCATTCTTCCACAGCCAGCCCCCTAATGCCTCACATCTCCTCTCAAAGACATTTTCAAAGACTCTGGATCAGACACAATGAAAGACATCCACTAAGCTGAGGGAAAATTGGATCTGGTGCTTATGAAAAACTGTTATCATATGCAAAGAGAATAAATCCACCAGTGTGAGGATGCTGATTTACTAAATATGTACTGAAACGGTGCTTTACATTTTTCACTTGACTTGACTTGGTATGAGTTTTAAACTGATGTGTGTGTATGTGTGGTGTGTGTGTGTGTGTACATATATTTATATAGCAATATGTGTTTTTGTGTTCTTGTCTTGACAACTTTGTCTCTTTTGATCCACTTGCAGCATAGCAGTGACAAAGCACAAATACCTTGGGTTCAAATCCAAAAGGAACCCAGAACATTTTCAGATCAAATTTTTATTAAAAATTATAATATGCAAAACTGGAAACAAATGCAAACTATTTTTTCAGTGATCTGGACAGGTCAGTGTGTTGGCAGTCGAATATCTGTAGGCCCAAACTATCTGAATGGCGCCACCTGTTGGTTTTTTGATAAGCAACTGTTAAACATTATAAGCATTCTGAGGCTATTACCTGAAAAGAAAAACCAATATGTCTGCTTTATAAGGCCTTTGCATTGATTGGCATATGTGGCGTCTTTCCAGAACTCCTAACAGAGGGCGATCTTTTTAAACAAACAGCAGCGCCTACTACTTATGCATACTATGAGCGGATAATATATGCTCCTGTGTATGTGTCAGTCCAGCTGACCTTAGTTAGCATCAGACAGAATGTGCTAGGGCTGCCTCGGAGCTACAAATCTACCTCCAGTTACCATCTGTTCTCTATTGGCTGATTAGCATTATGAATACTGCAGGCTAGTAGATAAAAGAACATATTTCAGAAGTTTTACAAGGTTCTTGAGGACCCAGTTCCACAGGGGGCCTCGTGAGTTTGGCTTACCCTTACATCTCAGACCCAGAAAAGTACAGTCCAAACTGATAATCTCTTTTATCTCTGTGCTGGAGTCGTGTTCGGGTTCTTGTGAAGTCATGAAGAGGCAGAGCCCACATTTAGACTGGCTGGCCTCTATAGGGTACATCAAGCATCTATGGCCTCACCTGATGTGTAATTAAAACGTAAAAATATCAGATCTGTGGTGTGTTTAGCTAATTTTAGCCGGAAGCAATGATTTAAAGTTAAATAAAAAATGTCCTTAATAGCGGATTTGTCTCTTACAAAAGCATTTTTCACTTCGCAAAACATCAGTCAATGAACTGGTCGATTACGGGTTGTTGTCATGTTTTAATCAGATAGACTCTCATTCTGACGGCACCCATTCACCGCAGCGTATCCATCGCTGTACTGCTTACTTTCTCAAGATCTGTTCAGATTTTTAGCTCAAGATTCTTCCGGCAACATTACAACGACAAGTTACAAATAACAAGTTTGCCTCAACACTGGTCTGCAACCTTTATAGCGCAGATAGTGTTGCAAAAAGTGCCTTATGTAACCCCGGGCTTTAGTAAAAGTCTGAATCTTAATGGATTCCTGCAGGGAATTTTCACTCACCAGATTCCATTTCTAAACATCACACAGAATATGCAATCATTCTCCCATTCTCCTTTCACTTTGCATCTGGCCCACTCGAGACTCAATTACAGCTAAAACCTTTACGTATCTCATTGTGTAGGAGACAACAACCGCAGACCCTCCTCTCCACAAACTTCACAGAGATCTCCGGATCTCAGCGGGACCTCGGCAGAGCCTGACCCGTTCGTGACTATCACAGTGGAGCGGTGCGTCTCCGCGTCTGCAGCAAACGCGCTGTGTAAGATGCCTGCTTAGGATGCGAGCGAATATCAAACATGAGTAAAGCTGTTTAGCACACCACGTGTGTCTGAGGAAAATACTGACTCTCTCCGCTTTGGAAAATCCAGAGTCACACTAAATAAGGTCACTCGGTTCGAACTTCACCACAGCGGTATCAGCACACAGCAGCAGTGCGGTTCTTTCATACGCAGCGTGACTCCTATTTGAAAGACACTCTAATTCTCCTTCTGTCCCACTGCAGGAAACCCGATTAGACCTCATCTCAACAACTCTGCCTTTCAGTTTGGGAAGGGAAGTGTAGGGATCTGCAAGATGGTCCGCTTGTAATTTATGGCTTTGGCTTCAGCTCTTAGAGTGATAAAAATGGCAGAGAGCTAGTGATTATGAATGCATAAGGATTAATGGAGGCTATTTAAAGACTTTACGCAGAGCTGAGAAGACAGAGACGCAATTTTCCATTCTGAAAGGAAGTGGAAAATCCATGGATTATCTCCAAAATGACTGTGCTGTGTAGTTCAATCATTAATCTTGGCATTGTGCCACAGTTCTGATATCAGAGGACGCTTTTTACTCTACTGTGGTTGTTGTATATTGATCGATCATTGGTTGGTTGGTAGTAGCCAGTGGTGGTGAACCAGAATGAATGAAACCAGGGTCAAAAAGCCTCTTTGCATGGTACTGTGAATTTCATTATGGGTTGTTATTTAAAAAAATGCACCTAATATACGCTTGTCTATATAAATGGACACTACTGTTCAAACGTTTGGAGACAGTAAGGTTTATATATATATATGAGAAATGTATTTATTCTTTTTGTGGTCTTTTGAACTTTCGATTCATTAAAGAATCCTGACAAAAATGTATTACAGTTTCCACAAAAACCTGTTTTCGTCATTTATAATGATAACAAACGTGACACTGAAGACTGCAGTAATGATGAAAATTCAGCTTTGCTTTGATGGTTGTAATTAAAATGTGTTGTTTTAGGTCAAATCCTGAAACATCTATCTGCAAAGACAAATGACTTTGGCCAAAAAGAAAAAAAACCCCTCCACTTTATGCACCGCACGTCAGCTCAGTATGAAATAAATGTAATTTTTTCATAAAGATCTAGTCCTAGGTCATGGTGACTTGTGAAATATGTTATGCTTTAAAAGCCTAAACTCCATTAAAGTAATAAATATGATTTCTTTTTATTAACAGTCATTTATTATGGACGGTGTACGTATATGCATATCTGTAAATGTACATTCTGTAAAAATGCAACCTTTTGCTCTGACAGTTGTGCACTTTGGGTGTTAATAACGTTGCAATAAACAGCAATGCATCCTGTACTTTTGGAATAGGAAGAAATAGGTCAGCCAAATGTAACCTGTTGTAAACAATGTTGGTTGTTCTGTATTACTCTTCAAACAGGCCTCATTAAGTCGAGGCATTAATACTCCGCTGTGCTTTCAGTGCTGTGGATCGCTGTGAGATCAGCTCAAGAGAGTTCCTTCCTGTCGACGGGGCTTGTTATTGTCACAAGCATCCTCACCAGCTCCTCTCGCTGTGAAGTTCCCTAATTAGTCACCTCACTGCAGTGTTCGTCTCTCCTGATTCACAGAGAGCAGCACACAATACACGAGGCACAAAAAGAGACATTTTAATGAGGCCGTGTTTTCAGGTGTACTAGAGATGAATGTGAGAAGTAATTTTGTTTCACAGGTAGAGGGTCACAGGTAAAAACACAGATTCTTGGGTACTGGGATAAAAATGAATGCAAAATTGAGACACATGGACGTTTATGTTTACATTCACCTTTGTTTGAGTGCATGTGCTTTATCTAACAAATGTGTGCATGTACCATCAAATACATTTTTTTTTATATTTATTATAAATGTTGACTTTAACTGTGACATGTTTTATTATAAAGCAAAATAACTATAAAAAACCCAAACACTTGGTTGACAATTAATGTGAAACTGATGCTAAAAAAAGAAATTAATACTTTATAGCATGGACCCATTAAATGACAAAAAGTGACAGTAAAGTCATTTATAATGTATCAAAAAAAAAAAGTTCAAGAAACATTCGATTTGCCTCAAAATTATAATCATTATATCAAAAAAAAATTATATCAGTTTCCACAAAAATATGAAGCAGTTTAGCATTCAGCAATGTTAATGATGCATCAAAGATTTTAAATATTTTAGGATTTAAAAAATTATTTTAAATTGTAATAATATTTCACGTACTGTTTTTACTGTATTTTAATAAAATAAATCCCTGGTGAGCATAATAGACTTCCTTCAAAAAAATCTTACCGAACCCAAGCTTCTAAAAGGTGGTGTATATAATAAATGATTAATAAAACTTTTAATAAAACTAGATTTTTTTAATTAAAATTATATATTATAATTACATTACAGCTTCCCCTGCTGAAAAAACAGCATATGCTGGTTAGGTATGTTTTAAAACTGAGATGCTGGTTTATGCTGTTCCTTAAAAAGGACCAGCATAAACCAGCTTAAACCAGTATTCCAGCTTTAAAACGTACTTAACCAGCATATGCTGTTTTTCCAAAAGGGTCAGAATCACAGAAAACCAAAACACATAGAAAAATACATTCATAGTGTGATGATATGACTTCCATTATCACTGAAAATCATGAATATGCTATATGCTACAAGCAGGGTTCAAATCTCCACCAGAAACCCCACTGGGTTAAGTCCAACACTTTAACCACTCAGATGATGCTCCAGTGGCCCAATAAATTTAAATATAGTGTCTGATTTTCACATTGGAAATCAAGACGAACGCAACTAATAATTTCAACATGCTGTCAGTTCCAGGCTGCGGCTCAGTGGCAAACAAAACAACCATATCAAGTTGTCTTGAGGCCGCCAATCATTCCTCTCAGCAGGGTGAAGCACTATCCATGGGGATGGCTTTACCAGAATCCCGGCTGAAGAGGATGTGGGAAGAGCCAGCAGCTGTGAACCCAGTGGCCTTGCCAAGCGCTGCTGGACAGCCAAACCAGATGTGCTACCCAGTAAAACTCATAGTAGAGATGACGGGCAGACAGATGGGTGGAGCTGTGGGTGAGTGAAGATACGACGGCTCTGTGGAAAGCTGGCAGGACACTCTCTTAAATGAAAAACTCAACACCATATGCTTTCAGTGGCATTAACATTTTATTTTTAACTGGGAAAGTATGTAAAACCATGTGCGTGTCTATGATCTTGAGCTCCTGTGTTAAAAAGGCACTTAATAGTTTTAACGTTGCATTGGCCAAGACTTATACTGACACCTAGTGGTGTGGATGCATTTTTTTTTTTTTTTTGCTTTTTTTCAAAAGTTTAGTGTTAGTTACTTTATTTTGTAAACGAAGATCTTTAATAAGAAGCGAGAGTCATTTTTTAAGAAAGTTAGTAGTATTTGACTGATCATGCGATTTCAAAATGGCTGCCTACATGAGGCTTGAAGGAAACCAGCTTTTATGAAGTAATTTAAGTAAAGTACCTCTCATGTGAGCGTAAACATTCATCCTTTATTAATGTATACACCGTTCTGAGGAAAATAATCACTAATGGCACCTTTTAAGCACTTCTGGTGTGTATCAAAAGAAACCACCGAAAAACACTCACTACATTCACAATGTATTTTCAGAAGAACTAATACCGTCTCGTGGGGTTTGTTCAAAACCGTGCCAAAGACTTGCTTTATCAATAAGTGTGTGCGTGTGTGCGAGCTGGCATGTACATCCATGTCCTAAGACAACCCTTGTATCTGTTTTCTTCATTTGGTCCACAAGGTTTTGATTATGAGGAACTGCCCCAGGGACTCCAAGACCTCCGGAGAGACCAGAGAGGGCAAACAACACGAAGACAAAAAACAGGCCTTACGGTTATTGGTGTAATATTTGTTTAAAAAAAAAAAAAAAAACAAAGACAAAAAACAGGCCTTACGGTTATGGATGTAATATTTATTTCAAAGGTCTAAATCAATGGTGACTCATTTATACCAGAACGTTTCACTTTTGCAGTTTTGTTGCCTGATTGCACGTGATGGGTTAGGAAAGGTTCTGCGCTCGTGAGAACGTGCGGACTGTCACTATCTACGGAACGTGACTGTGTAACTGAACCATGCCAAAGGACATTTGCTTTGCATTTCGAAGAACTCACCACTGTGATTGTCAAGTCAGCGCTCAAGCTCGTGTCTACGAACAGATATCACCACCTAGTGGTTATCAGGAAGTTTTTCCTTTTTTAATTGAGCGTAGATGCATACTCATTCTATTTTAGCATTCTTATTACAGTTAACTAAAACATTTCAAACAAACAAAAACACTTTTTAATTACCTGAATTAAAGAGAAAGTTAACTTTATGATAGCTACCTGCCAAGGCAAAGTAAGTTTGTTTAACTTGATGCATTAAAATATAATAATTAATTAAATATAAAAAATAATTAAATAAATAAATAAATAAACAAACAATTAATACAATGTCAAAATTAAATAAAATGACAAACTCAAATGATTAATAAAAATATTAATATAAAAATATTAATGAAATATATAGTATCTAAACACTAGTTATGACATGAGAAAGATAATGTATCCCAGAGAGGTTGATTTAATTTAGTCACATGCCAGTTGGTTTTAACATTATGTATGCATAAAATGCATAAGGAAGTGATCAAACCTCAAACCTCGTCTTAAATAATTTGAATGCATTTTTATGAGCCACGCACAATGATAAATCAGGAGAGCTGATGCGTCTGGCATGCCGAATTCTGGGAATTTGAAAAGACGATACTTAACACTTTACATATCAAAGACCGGAAGCGAAACATCTGCCACATAAGACAGGTTTATAAGAAGCCCTGAGAAATGTAGTGAGGCGTATCAGCCCCTGACTGAATTGAGAACAGAAACGGAACATTCCGGACATCTGTGTGCATGTGTGGAAGGATCCGCTCACTTCCCTGCCTTCAGTAAGATTAATAACAGACTCGTCTGGGCCGTAAAGCTCGAATCTGAGGAGAACTTATGAAAACCTCGTGCATTAAGCTGGTGTTTAGAGTGAAACATTCCACTCGGATTAAATTTCCAAGCATGTCTACGTAAAACACGTGTCTCGAGCTTGATATCACTCATCATTCAACATGAAATACTGTCTGTTGAGGGATCAGTGAGGTTTCGACGAAAGCATGTATTTCTCAGTACTGTAAACAATGGCTATGTGATCAGACTTTGTGCATGGATCATTAGTGCAAATCTGCAGGAAATACTATATGGATACTATTCGGAAAGACGGCCGAGAACATTTGTGAGCGCTTGATGCTCGATGGGGGCTCAGACCGGTCATCTGGCTCTTCTCCTCCGAACCACGATGGTTCCAGCCACAACATCATAAACAGTTCTGTTGTGCTGGAAAAAGAGTAACGTGATAAAGATTGGAAACAGGAAGGCGATGGAGAAGTTTTTGTTTAAAGCCCGTACTGTGGAGCTGCAAAAAAACATAAATTAAAAAAATAAATAAAATTAATAAAATAAAATATATTATATATATATATATATATATATATATATATATATATATATATATATATATATATATATTTCATTTTTTTTTTATATATATAATTTTAAAGGGGTATATATGATGTTATTTCACATTTTCCTTTCCCTTTGGAGTGTTACAAGCTGTTACTGCATACATAAAAGTCCCAAAGTTGCAAAGACTAAAGTCTCAAAACCAAGAGATATTCTTTATAAAGGTTAGGACAAAAGTTATGACACTGGATGCAACAAATGCCTCATTTGTAATAACTTTCATTTTTTTTCATCACGTTATGGTAAGGGGCGTAACATTCCCCCCCCCAGCGCTTGAGCTACTCGACAAATCACCATGCACCGGATACCCGGCCAATCAGAGCACTCCTAGCTTTTTCAGAATGTTCAAATCAACCCGTTTCAGGAAGGTGGGGCTTAGAGGAGAAATGATAACGTAATGTGTTTTTTTTACTTAAACTGCATAAACACATTGCTTTACACCAAATACACAAAATAATGTTGTTGTTTTTTTTTTTATGAACATCACCACTTTAAACTACCATATATATTTTTGCATCGTTTTTACTATTATTTCTGGCAAAAACCCAGTTCCCCCGAGGTTTCGATGGCCACCACATTTTATAAATATATGCATAACTCACGCAGACAGGTTGACACTGGACGCTGGTACCACCAAAACCCGATTGGGCTGCACCAGGACGGTCGTGTCACATCTGACCACGCGGAGCCCCAGCAGGAACTTTCCCGGAGTGGCACCTCCAGCTCCCCAAATACAGATGATCTGCACACGAAGACACGTTCAAAAACAAACCCATAACTCATTCAAACCACTTTTAGACCACAGGGTTTTTCTACCAGACGCAGTTAGTTACTAATCTGACAAGGCAGACGAAGCTTTAAAATGTAAACTAAAAACAAATGGAGAGACGAGGCTTGCCCACGTGATGCTCACTCACTTCATAGACACACACTAGGACCCTGTACGCTAAAGCCACGACCATCATCTTCTGCAGGTCCTCCAGGGATGTGTTCTCATCAATCTCCTCCACGATAAACTGCATCATGAATTTGGAAATATCTCTGTTTAGAAGATCAAAGGTACATGAACTGTCACGCGGCGCATTCACAGCACGCTACGTGTAAAAACAGTAGCACGTCTACGGCTGTCCGGAGCAGGAACGACTCGAGAAGGACGATTCACGTTTTGTTCTCGGCTCACCTCATTCCACTGAGGTGCATGATCCACAACACTACGGTCGCCTTAACACAAAAGAGGATGAAGAAGTCCACAGTTTCGGCCAGAAATCTGCGCAGCGGGGAGGGGATGGTGTACTCTCTACCTGGAAGAAACAAAAGATGAAGTTAGGACCCAAGTGTGCGTTCAACAAATAATACCAAGTCAGTCTGATCTACAAAATTCAAATACACTGTACGGGTCAAAATGATTTTTCTTTCACGCCGAAATATCATTAGGACATCAGGATATGTTCCACGAAGAACAACGTTTATTTTTTTGCACCTTCATATTGTTATATCCAAGTATTGTCCTGTCCCAACGAACCACTTTCTAACGACTCTCATGACTTTTTTGTGTTGCCCGGTCGCATTTTAAGCAGAAAGGGAAATGTCTAATTACTAGTATTTCTTTCACTAAAAGAGAGTATGCGACAGGTGTCCTTGTTTGACAGCATCGTGTATTTAATTTGGTTTTTAAACTGGACTGCATCTTTAAATATAGTGATGCAGCCTTGTGAAAAGTACTGGGGATTTCTAGAGACACATTATACTAAAGGCAAGTTGCATAAAATGAACGTAAGGTGTTGAGAGGCAGTGGACGGACAGCTACCTGCCGGCTGTGCTGGGGCTCTCTCGGGGGCTGCCGGGCTGCTCGGCCGGTGATACCGGGCGGCGGTGTCGGCGGGCGGAGGAAAGAGCGGCGCGGACAGCAGCACCCAGCTCTGCCAGCTCACATGGCCGCTGTAGTAGCGCCACATCCACCGCTGCAGCCGCTGGCAGTACTCAGTCGTTGACGTGCGCTCTCTTTCGTCGGACCCCCGACAGTCTTTGACCGTTTCTCCCTCGCTAGTCTTGGCGGCCATGTTTATCGTTTTGTAAGTCTCGTTTGAAAAGGCTAATCGGCTCAGAGTCCGGCAGCGGCCATGATGAGCGCTCACCGGAGCATACCACTGCGCCGGTGAACAGGGACAGCTTCTTCGGTCCAGCTACCTCGTCCTGTGACTTGCACAGCTTTCCTAATAATATTTGTCACAACGAAAAATACATGTCCGGCACGAAAGGCGAAACAAGTAGTTGGAAATTAAAAGCATCAGCTGCTGGTGCACCCCCGTGATGTGAGATAATGCTGCCAGCGAATCTCATTAAGACTCATAAAGATTTAATTCAACACATAGGCTGGCGGGATAAATCTGAAAGTCGTTATTTAAAATAAATAAAGTACAGCAAACAATTATATTAATTATTTAAAAAATTAATTGATTTCTATAATTGCACAGTTTAAAAGTACATAATTATCAGCCAGTTGTTGGTTTTCACATAGTTCTTATATTATTATTATTATTATTATTATTATTATTATTACTACAAAGGTTTATCTGAAACATTAATACAGTGATAAAAGTTATCCCCGACTTCCAGTTAATATCAGTCAAACCGCAGTTGGGTTGTTTTGATTAAATAAAAACTAAATAATATAGCACTATATAATATAACACAGTATATATATATATAAAAGCTAAATAAACTCTTCATATATATATATATATATATATATATATATATATATATATATATATATATATATATATATATATATATATATAAGTATGTTACAATTAGTAGTGTTTATGTCCTCGTAATGTATTCGAAATTATATGGAGTATTTGTATTGTTATTAGATAATTAAAAATTATTCACACTAAATAACCATTTAAATCGAACTGGTAAATGTAATAAAAAATATATATATAATACTGGCACGACCTTATATTGACAATTTCGTTTATAGATTTAAATAGTTTTTCATGTATATACTATTTCTTGACAATAAAGCCCCTTTTATAAATCACATTTTATGAAAGTAAAACGCGAGTATCGAGAATGACCACTAGATGGCGACAGTGTCTTTCGCGTGATTTTGGTTATAGTAACGAGCTGATTTATTCTCAATGAAATGAAATTAAGCTTTGTGTGTTCAAATAAAGACTGCAGTGAAAATATACGGAATGACGCAGATTTTCAAACTAAAAAAATCCCTTATTTTAAACAGAGGACCGAAAGAGAGGAGGAACATGTGAGTTCATGGGAGCTGTCCCAAATACATTTTCTGCGTGATAGCAGGTGTACGGGCTCACTGAAATTAACTGTGCTTATTTAGACATCTGCATGCCAGTGCAAAAGGGTCAAAGGCTTCAAAAACTGTCAACCCTGTTTTGTCCCTGGATGCTTGTTGTGGTGGCCAGCTGTTAAAAACCTGTAATGTATTTATGTCTCTGTGTCGCTCTCATTCTCTATTGGTGCTGTATTTGCTGACTGGGCTGCCCTGGGCCTGTGAGTAAGGTCTGACCGGCCTAGTGACTGTGCTGGGCCCTGAATGGAGGCCCCCAGGCGGAACAGAATCAGCCCATGTGAGGATGATCACCTCTGACAGGACGTGAGGTGACTTGCGCAGAAATAATCAGGGACAAATAAAAGCTGTGTCTAGCAAACGCTGACCTGCATGGAACTCGCCACCAGCTGAGGATTACGAGCGTGTCTGTCTGCTCGGCACGAAGCGGAAAATCAAAAAGGTTCACGTATTCAAAATTAAATCACAAACGCAGAAAAGAACACCGAAACGCTCCTTTCTCGTCTTACATTTGAACTTTGTTACTACTGTGATTGTGTCAGGAGTCTGTGCGATGTCCGTTCAGGGAGGGTGGAGGCAATAAGTGACTCAAAACCAGACCAAGTGGCCTGTGCATTTAAGGAAATTTTAAATGTTAAATGCCAAATTTGTTGCATCGTTTCATGGTCAGTCGCCCTAAAGACACCCCTAACATTACAAGCCTTGTCACAGCAAACAAAGAGGAATCAAACACAAACCCCTCTCAGTCTTCAGCTGCAAACTCTCTAAAAGGTATTAAACGCATGATAGTATAATGGCTTTAAAAAACACGAGTAAATGATTTCAAGGCTAAGGTGCTTCGTCCTGCAGTGATACGCCTACATCTTTGCTTCGCTGACTCTGTGTCTTATAATCTCCTATCTCTGTAAAGTCTTACTGTTTGCCGTTCGTCTAAACGCCCTTATTTCAGCGTTGATTTTGTGAGAGCCTAAGAAGAAAACGAGATGACGGCATGCTGACTCAGAGTTCAGGAAGTCATGTGATGCACTCAGATTTAACCTCAAAGATGCACACATGATGTTTAGACACATGATGCAGATTTCAGAAATGTCCGATATCACTGTATAAGTGTCATCGCTGGCATTTTGTAATATTTGTCACTTGGCCTGTTTCGAAGCTGGGATGCTGGTTTATGATTTATGTGCTGGCAAAGGACCAGCATAAACCAGTTTAAACCAGCATCCCAGCTTCAAAACATAGCTAACCAGCATATGCAGGTTTTTTTTACAAAAGGGCTGTTACATCTACATAATTACAAACTATAATTACAGGCTGTTCTATAACTTAGTAACATGATAAGTACATTTTATTTCATGTAAGTACAATGACTACTAAGTACCTAATTAGGTAATTAATCTGTATTATGGCACCTTAAAATAAAGTGTTACCAAATATCTTTTTTAAATCTATTTTAAACCAAGCGTTTTGTCATGGCGCTGAAGACGATTAAGAATGAAAGCATTTCTTGCTGATTACAATCATGGCACGCTCTAAAATTGTGGTTGTAGTCACATTTCATTACTTCTTTTTGACAAACGGAAAGTATTATGAATGCAAGGAACGACCCGTTACTTTTTTTTTTTTTTTAAATGACAAGCTGTGTCCATAATTAAAACACACTTAGTCCATCTGTCTATCATTGACACGGTTTTTGTGTAGAATAAACTCTGATGAAGATGAAAGTAAAAGTCTAATATCCAACAAGGTACAAGGTAATCCTCAACAGACATTCATGTCGACAAGACCAGGCAAAGAAACACTGAACTGACTACAAGTTATATGGGAGGGTGAATTAGGATAGTTAACAAGACACACCTGCACACACACAACTAAGAGCAGACAGAAACTAAGTCAAAGAGCACAAGGGATGAGAAACAAACGAAATGGGACAAATATGCATTCATTTGTTTAATAAAATTGGTATATATTATTCGTTTCTCTCTTTTCCATGTATTTTTATTTCAATTATTATGACTTAGGAGCGTCTTATGACATCTCACCATATATCAAAAAAGGAAAACAAATCCCAAAAAAAACAGGTTCCCTTACTTCCTAAGTACTGCTTACGTACTTGCGCACCTTAACAGAGAACCAAGACACACGCGAATCCTTTTTGCATAAGATTTGTGGCCGTCTGTCGACACAGAGACCCCATTAAGTTAATTATGTCAGCTTCCCAACATTTCAGAGGTGAGGGGCCTGGCGTCATGCGGTCAGAGCTCATATACCTCCCACCACCTCTCAGTCCTATACGTGTCCCTGTCTGTCTGATCACATGAGCCACTTCCCCTCAGCTCTTCCAGATCAAAAGTAAGCCGTGGGAAAAGACATAAAGCATTCCAGAACATCTGACCCATTGAAAATGTTTGTTTGCTATACTTGCAGCTGCGTGAAGACAAAGCCTATATGTGGTCGTCACTTCAAAGTTGCTTTGTATTCCACTTTTAGACAATGTATCACGATGGGTTAAATTTGTCGTTCTTGAAATAGCGCTGATCTGAAATGTGACGCTGCGGTCATATCTTCACGAATTTCAACTGAATCGCCCCAAATGCTGTTTGGTGTTTCGAATAAATCTCAATCGGTGAGGTTTCAGGGGTTAAATACGAGTGCCTTCGTAAGTGGTTTGTTTACAAGCAGTAAGAAGAAAGGTCAGTGAATGACTTATTGTTTCCTTTTCCTCGGAGCTATCACAGGCCTCTGTTATCTCCCCCCTGCAGAGCGTGGAAGTACGTGTTTGAAAGTAATTAAAGGGTGTTCACGGATCTATTGTTCTCTAGACTCATGCTCTTAAAAATAAAAAACACATAGAAATATCCCTTTTAATATAAACTAGGATTAGACGTAACAGATTCCCCTTGCTCCTCTCCAGCAGGAAAACACACTTTTTCGTTGCTTGACATGTAGTGAAACTGATCGGCTGGAAACAAAGACGCTGACGGAAAGGGTTTGGAGAACTTTGTTCATTCATACAATGTGATTTTAAAAGCATGATTTTTAGGGAGAGAGAGAGAGATACTTCAGCACGAAGGTCCAGCTAAATCACCCATAAACCGAACTGACAGTGAGGCATAACAAACTGTAAAAATACCTAACGTGCATATAATAGTACGCCAAATAAATACAAAATGGACTTTGGAGTGTATTTGCTACGCGATAAGAATAGCGCGCATGCTATATATACGCAAAAGTCCATTTTTGCGTATCAATACCACGAGTTTTTGTTTTTATTTGACGCACTATATTTCCACGCATTTCCATGGGGCCTGGCTGAGAAATACGCATGAATTTGATTCACAAAGTGTAAAATAACTATTAATTGCCATGAGAATCTTTTGAGTTAATATTTGATTTATTGTATTTATTTTTTTGTAGTGAAAAATATATATATGAAGAGTTCATTTGCAAAAATAGATGACGCTGTTTGGTTTTTATTACAAAAATCTTGTATTTTTAAATCCTGCATTCCAGTTGATGTCAATGAAACCACAGTTGGGTTGTTTTGAATGAATAATAATACCTAAAAAAAAAAAAAAAAAAATTTTGTTTTTGCAAATAAACTCTTCATATGTTATTTTTTTAATGTACTTACAGTAATATCTCATTTCATTGATTTTATTCAAATCAAAATGCTATTAATCAACCTATTATGCAAAATCATAAAAACGTTTTGTTAGAAAAGTTAGTTTGACCACTCAAGTCTGATATACTATGTATTATGTATATCATGTATATCAGACTTCAAGTGAGATGTATTATGGGCGTGAAATATAACATTCTCACTTTCTCT
This sequence comes from Puntigrus tetrazona, assembly GCF_018831695.1. Classification (NCBI taxonomy): domain Eukaryota; kingdom Metazoa; phylum Chordata; class Actinopteri; order Cypriniformes; family Cyprinidae; genus Puntigrus; species Puntigrus tetrazona. The sequence goes on along the minus strand of NC_056717.1, from coordinate 8,926,418 downwards.
TATCTGAGCTGTGCTTCCTCAAACTATATCTAACTGGAATTCTAAACAGAATTCCACAGATCTTCCTTTCTTGCTTTATCTGGTCCCAAATGAGAAGATTCACAGTGTTCCAGAAAACTGCTGCTGAACCACACACAGACACACACACACACACACACACACACACACACACACACACACACACACACACACACACACACACACACACACACACACACACACACACACACACACACACACACACACACACACACACACACACACACACACACACACACACACACACACACACACACACACACACACACACACACACACACACACACACACACACACACACACACACACACACACACACACACACACACACACACACACACACACACACACACACACACACACACACACACACACACACACACACACACACACACACACACACACACACACACACACACACACACACACACACACACACACACACACACACACACACACACACACACACACACACACACACACACACACACACACACACACACACACACACACACACACACACACACACACACACACACACACAGACACACACACACACATACATATACAAAAGCACAGTCCTCAATTTTCCATCCAGCATTAAAGAAGGCATAGATCTGGACAGAAATTGTGATGCGGGACAGCGAAAGCCTAATTTTTAAGTTAACACATAGATTATGAATTTATTGTTCAGTTCTAACAATTGCGCTCTGTTACTATTGTACCCTTGAGAAACCCCTCTCTACAGTCATGTAGGATGAACATCTGTGACTGTTTTGACTGGCCCCTTTTTTGATGTTGTACTATAGAGGCTCCATACTGAGCAGGGCTCTGCCTGGGATTACAGATCACATGTCTTCCCCGAATCCAGAGGAGGAGGAAGGAACTCAGTTGAAACACTCTTCACGGCGCATCCCACCTTATCAAGGTTAAAGGGATCGTTTGGACAGGTTGGAGCGTTCTTTAAACACAGCTGACCCTTGTGCTTTATCAGTCTTGAGCAATGAAGGCAAAAGCAAGAAGTAAAATTGCTTTAAAAATATAGTTTTCAACAACAATAAACAATTCTAAACATTAAATCTTCATGAAACATAATTGCCTTGCTGTTAACACACAATCTTGTTTTGTTTCCATGTTTCCCCCATGGAATGCAAAAAGAGTGAATTACGGTCGATTTTTATTTTAGTTTAATTCATACATTGCATACATTGTGCAAAAAATCTTTTTATGTTCCATATAATTAAATAATTATTTTGTCCCTTTAAGCCTTAAATCCTTAATCAACATTTTTCATCAAGCACAGAATAATATCATACATTACATCTCACTACTACCATTCACTCTGTGCCCATTTTATTTAGTCGTTCAGTTATTGTTGGACTATTAGAGCAAGATTCCTTGCATTTGCAGCCATTTCTCAAGACGGCTAAAGCATGAGGTAAAGCCGTGCTCTGCAATCTTCAGGCCCAATTTCTTGCAAGTATGTAATAATAAATGGATTCTTTGGCCACGGACGTCTCTCCTTCAGCGACCATTGTAGCTCTTTATGCTCTGAGCCGGAGCCCAATAAGCTAGTTGCGTAGCAACAGGCTTCCCAGAAACCCCTGCTGATATCAGCCCTAACACAACCGACACATAGCAACCCTGATTCCCACCAGGCAACCCGAGTGAACCCAAAACCCTTTCAGTGGCTATGTCGACAGATTGATTTGCAAATCAAAGCATTTTGCAACTGCACATCAGCTACTGTTGTGCAGGCACGAATTGACCAATTAAAACACAGAGGTCATGGAAGGCCTCGGGAAGAGCAGCACTGATAAACTACAGAAGAAAACAAACACGCAATGACCATAACGGCATAAGCGTGCAGGTCCGCCTGGGTTTTATGACCTCGACTGCATGTAAAAGAGGCTCTATTGATATGAGAATAACATAGGAAATGGTTTTATTGCAGTTTGAGGGACTGTAACCTTGGCCCTGGTCTCAGACACAGGCCGATACGGTCGGACAACAGCATTGTCTGTTCCAGCGCAAGGAAAGTGAGCGGAAGGGTGCGATCCCTGTCCTGCGGTGCAGCTTTCCAGATGTTACTCAAAGGATATGATTTCATTCCTGCGGTGTTATCTGCACAAGCAAAACAGTCTGCGGGTCAACGCACTAAGACAGGACCCCTGTGAATCCGACACACAATACCGAGACATCCCGCAAGCAGTGCACACCCATAATGCAATACACAGACTCAAGCTAGATCCGCTCCGCTGGCCAGTTAATAATGACTGGCTTACTGTACCTTGTTACATTGCACCAAACAAATAAATCAATCTGTAGACAAAAATACTGACTGGCCCAGCGGCGCACAACACAACAAAACCTCCACAGCACATCAGAAACAAGTCGCAACACAGCTAAATCAACACAACAAAATGGAAATAAGTTGCCACTCAACGAAATTAGCACAGCGCAACAAAATTAACACAAAACTATGGAAACAGGTGGAAGTGCAACAAAATTAGCACAACACAACATGGCACAGCAGATAACACGGGGAACCTGTCCCCTCACTTTTAATATCATGTAAATTTGACCCAAAATAAGGCGAGATGTACGTCACGGAGCACTAAACACTCATTTATAAGCTTATAATTAAAAGCTAGAAATATACAAGAAAAGTTTACCAGTCAAAAGTTTTTGAACAGTAAGATTGTTGATGTTCTGTTTATCAAGCCTGCATTTATTAGATTTTTTTTACTACTTAAATAACTGTTTATTTGTCTATTTGAATTAATTTTAAAATGTCATTTACTTGTTTATTTCAAAGCCACATCCTTCATGAATGATTCTGACTTTTGCTATGTCTTGCTATATCTTATAGGCCACACATCATGTTCTGAAAGCCTTAGTTTTCTTTAATGTGTTGTGACAGATCCCTGCAGCACCTCAGTTCAAGCTACAGTTCATAAACCCAGAGCGCCGTAAGTGGCGGGAAATTTAGGAGGATTACAAGGGCCAAACGGGTGAGGGGCCCCCAGAAACCATAGCAGCATCAGACATTACTTTTGCATGTTTAACATCGTTGTCATAAAACAGTTGTCAAGTATAAATCTTACAGTACCTTGCTCTCTTTCACGCTTAAATCCTGAAGCTTTCTGTTATGAAAATTAACCATGGTTTTACTACAAATGAAAAACAAAAACCCGGCACTAACCATAGTATTTGGAGGAAAACTGGTGTTATACAAATGCTAATCGATGCTAATCAATGGTTACTACAATTTCACTATAATTAATTTTTCACGCTGGAATTTCCCGCCTTCTTTGAATGGTACATTGTTGGCATGACAACAGCGGATGGGCCGTCCAATCGCTGGACGGTGTGATAAATTCATTTGATAATGTTAGCTGTGTAACTAACATTTACAGTTTGGGTTTCAGCGTTTTAAAAATCTCTAAACAATGCGAAACTAAGAAAAACCGCAGGCTTTATTTCAACAGAAATCAATATAGGTTTAGGCCCATTGTCTTCTTAATATCTTAATCTTACAACTCTTACATAAAACCGGGGCGATAGCACTTTTCTCTTAATTCTCTAAAAACAAACATGAAACCTATTGCTTGTAATCTAACTTCCCTGAGCTTTGGCTCCTTTAGTATGATAATAAACATCTTTATACGAAGTAAATCGTTCCATATGCTCAGCTCTTCTGATCTCAGCATGGCAAAGAGAGCGCATCAGGCCGAACCCGAGTCAAATAAGCCGAGAAACGCAGTGTTAGAATTAGAAAGCGAAAAAAAAAATCATTCGAATGTGAAAAAAATGCACCCGTAGAAATGAATCGTGATAAAATCTACGTGCATGCAAAACACATTTCTACTGCACCACCTTCCACCTTTTAAACTCTGCTCAGGTTGAGTAATAGGAAGAAGCATTGTTTTTTATTGAATAGGCTGTACATAGAGAGCTGGCCCATAACCCACCTGTTTCAGCTGTTTTTGCAGTCAATTACAATCAGTGTATCTCTACACTTTCCTGTCCTGGGAAAGTAGCCACTGGTGGAACATTCTCTGCTATTCGTGTAGGTCAAAAGGAATGACTCTGGGGAATCGCTGTGTTCCAGTTTCGTTACGCACGCTAAAACTATGCTCAAAAAGGGAAATGTTCTACCAAAAGGAGGAAAGAAATACATATCCTCTGTACCCTTGGAACACGGTCCACTGTAAAAGTAGTTTAACTCTTGCTGTCCTCGTTCTACGAAGACACGTGCAAGCGAGAACCATTTCGAGTAGCTTAATGAAGATATATCAGGATCAGTCACAGAGAAGCTTTTAAAAACAGACAGCATACAGTTAAATATCACAAGCTTGTTTATTGATCTCCTGAGATGGGAAGAAATATCGTGCAACAGACTCTGCATAATTCAACGCTGTGAGAAAATACTTTTGGGGGCGCTCCTCAAGGAGTGCTTTATCCTTGAGATTAATAGCCAAAATCCAACGAAATGTGAATAATTAAAGCTTCACGGACACTTTATGGGGTTTTGAGAACTTTTAACAAACATGCAACGCAAGGGTTCCAAAAGATGGGTTATGCTAATTCGGGAAAGGGGTTAATTTAGCGTTTTATAGACGTGACGTATTTATCAGTTCCGAAGCTCAACGTTTTATTCGTTAGAAGGCATGGCCTAATCCTCTCACACCTTGTATTATGTGGCATCTTTCACAGCACGCACGCCTTACTGCGGACGTTAAATCTCTGGCTTAGATTTGTAGAAACTGTTGACACATGCATTTTGGCTAAGCCTACGTTAAAACAGCAGGGATCAACAAACCACAACTCAGCTGAAGGCAAATAAAAACAACTTTATTCAAAGCACCATAAAGACTGATAATAAATGCATTTTAAAATGGTCAGCACGCATTTGCTTTGGTGTCAAAAATAAGAGATCTTCAGTAGAGAAATAACATTTCACTTTGGCTTTTTGCTCATTGAACTGAGCCTGGCATCTTCAAACCCAGATTGGATAACTTCATGCCTCCTTCACATATGTCCTCACAGCCACCACATCACCCATTACGCATTTCTGCCGAAAGAGAAATATGGTTATAAAAAGCACGCAGATAATGGAAAACCTGTACATTTAGCCAGAACTTATAAAACAGAAAAATAGTTGTTAACCGTCTTTGCATTATTCTAAACTAGTCCCGTATTTTTATAAGCTTAAAAATATTACATTTGCAAAAACCATTTAAAATTAAAAATCAGTCATTCACATTTAGTTCATCGTTTGTTCCCACTTCTTATTTTATTTATTTATTTTTTGGACAAGTGTATTTCTATTAGACACTGACCATTTCAATATTTTACTAGTATTTTCAGTTTCCCCTGAATAATAATAATAAACGGAAATATGGTAATCAAAGCTAACAATAGTTATTATTCTTGATGTAAAATACAATGCTATATTATATTCAATAATAATGTTTAATTTAATCATTTATGTTTAGTAAAACTAATTTTTAATAATTTTTTTACATTTAAATTGCTGTGAATATACACAGTTCAACGACCATTTAAAAAAAAAAAGCATCAGCAGTTACCTTGCATTTCTATATATATATATATATATATATATATATATATATATATATATATATATATATATATATAAGTATAGACTTTTATAAGGCGTTTTACAGAAATAAAGAAGTGTCCTTACAGCTACTAATTTCCCATCGGTCACCTCCCTTTCTATCGTCGACTCTTTTCCATCCCAGGTCTGTTTCTGCACAAGCTTTCCGCTCTCGAGAGTCACAACAGTCTGCAGAGAAAGAGAAAGAAGAGTCCGTTAAGTTCTCACGACAAACGCCGCGGCAGACATCCCTCTCATCCCGCGACAAACCGTGGTCTTTCGATCATCAGCGGTGACCTCCTCGAAGGACTCGTTGAGTTTAAATTTGATCTCGGTGGTCTTGAAGGTGCTCTGGGACTTCATGCATATGAGCCCCTGGTCGTCCACACACACGACCAGGTTGGGCTTGGTCCTGTTTCCCACCTGACGAGTAGCGAAACCCACACCTGAAAGAAGGAAAGCAAAGCATCAGTGCGAGGTTCCGTGCATGCGATGCAGCTAGAAAAAGGTGCTCTTTTGGAATACGTGCAACGCGTTTGCAAGTTACTCAATAACGAAGAGTCGTACCTAGAGCCTTCATGTACTCGTCAAAGTTTTCGCTGGTGGTCATCTTCCACGTTCCCACGAATTTGTCGACCATTTTCCCGGATGATGGTGCTGGTGATGATGATGTTCCCTGTCACTCAAGCGGCAGCTCAAAGCTCAGATTTATTCTGATCTGATCTGATCGGATGACTGCGGGCTTTTTCAACAGCTCCCCCAGCACGTGCGTGAGACACGAGCCAATCAGATGGGCCGGCGTCACCGCGCGGAGCTCCTCAAACGAGACTCGGAACTGGGGAAGGGTTCGCGAACAACGGGCGAATAACATTCACTGGGTCAGAGGACAGCACTCGCACAGACCACGAACGTGGAGAGAGACAACATTTGACCTACTACGAGAATAAAACATGATGACCTTTCCTCGCAGTGGCCGTGTATTTTTTTTTACTTAATAACTACGTAATAACGAGCTTATAATTACTAACGCAGACAAAACCATTCTGAACCTGACATTTTGTGTGCTTTATGTTAATATGATCTTTGTCAGGCGTAAAACAGAGCTCTAATCCGGTGTTTAAGCAAGCTTTAAACTGCTTTTTTACATTTAGTGTTAACTACTAACATTTACTGGATCCTAAGTACACTGTTTATTACATAGCGTTCTTTAAAATGACTAATACTGTGTGTTCATTACGTACCTATGCTTTATGCGTTAAATGTCAGGAACTAATTGGATTATATGTGATTAAAAATAACCTGTCATAATGGGTGCATAAGTGAGAGAATGGACTACCCAAACCGTAGAGGACAAAGTGAGAGACCACTCGAAGACATGACAGATACGGTGTTTTTTTTATTACACATCCACAGACATAAATGCAAAAAAAAAAAAAAAAAAATCTAGACTACTTTTTGTGTCCTGCTTTGGCTTGAGGGTCTTTAGCGCTGCATCGGGTCTGTAAGGCCGAGAGCAGTTCTCGTGTGCTTAGATTGGATGCCTTCATCAGCAGCCTCTCTCCGTCCACTGCGAAAGACCACAATGACACGCATTACTCAACGACGCGCCGCGACGCGCTCCCTCGCAATCAGAGTCACGGCTCAGTCGCTCACCGAACGTGATGTCGATGGTGGGCTCCGATCGGTCGTGCTTCACATCTGTGATAACTTCACAGTTCGTGTTCGTGGATTTGATTTTTTCAGACCCCACCACGACGAGAAACTCTCTGCAGGGAGGGGGGCAGACAAAAAAGAAATGCACGAGATCTGACGGATTTATGCTTTTGATTATAACGTCGTCAACTAATATCAGTTATGCAACGAACACCACAGTCGTGACAGCTCTGGTTTGTCATTTAAAAAAAAATAATAATAATTTAAAGTGTTATTTAGTACACCTTTTCCCAAAGCTAAATTTCATGACAGATGATTTTATTGACACGATTGCATACTAAATCAGCATTCAGATCCAGAAGGATATTGTTTACTAGCTCATCATTTACAAAAACAAGCAAATAAATGAATCGGCATAAACGCGCGTGATATACACCTTTCATATAATCAGTAAAACACGTTCCACGATGAAGAAATCAAACATTATAGCGTGCTACGTGCCTTCATCGCGGTGTACGTGAATAACATGGATGTTTAATATAATTTGCCAACTGTGCAAAGCATGCGCTTTAGTCCGAAAACGCTAGTCCGATGGTGCTGGTTGTAACGATCAGGTTAAACGGTTTTTTGACATCCTGCTGTATTGACCGCGTTCAGACTGAGAGCGGCGCCAGAGAGTTCACACTAGACATGACAAGAAATGACCGCTAAGGTAATCATCAAGATCTACGCCGCTTACGTCCACAGAAGCTTTAACCATCAATGTGTGCGTTACTGCCCATAACCTGCGTGAGCTAGCATTAGTGCGTGTTCCTCTAATGTTAAACGTCGAGTGTGGAGAGCGCTGATGTGAACCCCGAAACGTCTACATACGTCTTCAAAACGCATCTAAAGAAGTATCATTTCCACCCTATGCTCTGTTGCTATGACCACTGTTACTGAAGTCACATTCACGCGCAGGATTTAATTCACCAGACGCACATCTTGAACGCTTCGAGTAAACCGCGGAGTGCGTACAGCTTTCTCACCTCGCGGAGCGGGCGTTAGATTCGAACGGGCAAAACTGTACGATGATTTTCTTAACCGCCTTTAACGCCACCGCTCCCCTGGAAGCCGCCATCTTTCCAGACGTGACCTTTCACCTGCTGGTGACGTAGGCAGCCAGGGTTGATGCGAACGAGTGAAAAAAAGCGTCGAGAGAAAGTGGGATGTTAAAATATGAATAAACGTGAAATAACCATGAAACAAAAAACACGAAAGAATTTTTTTAAAGGGGAAAAAACATTTTTCACTCAGACAATTGATTTCCCCCCAAGCAGATCATTTTAAGCTCAAAAAGACTATTAGCCCGTGCTCGTTCACATTTATTTATTTTACATTTTTTATATTATGACATTTACATTCTAAAGTTTATATTATGCCAATATTTATTATTATTATTTACCTATTTTACACGATGTGTGTATTTTTTAGAGATCTGCGCGCAAAACGTATTTTTGAGAAAACACGAAACACATCCACTAGATGGCGCACGCGGATAGTGTATTATTTAGTAAACCACTCCAAGGTTACCTTCTACATCATTTTCTCTTCAATTCCTTCAGTTTATGTAAATACATGCATCTTGCGGTATCTTCCTTCACACACAAATGCATAATCTGTGCACAGTTCTAAATAATAAAAAATAAACCTATACATAGGTTTTAGGACAAATATTTTTACCCATTTAAAATGTTGACTACTATATACACACACACACACACACACACACACATATATATATATATATATATATATATATATATATATATATATATATATATATATATATATATATATATACCTATTGTGAAATGTTGTAGATTTGAGATGTTGTAAGAAAAAAAAACATGAACATTGTTACATACATGATATCATATGCCCTGCCTGTCCTCAAATTATTTATATGGTTTAAATCCTCAGTCTGAAAAGCACAGCAAAATACTTAGCTATTTTTGACACAGATGGGTAAAGTTAAGTCACGCTGAGACCATTTACTGAAGTATAGACAAAAGTCCACAAAGATGAATATTAATAACATGCTCACATGACTACGAGTGTTCTCTGATCAGTTTTATCAGTTAAATATTTTAACAAGCCCACATGTAAAACAATTTTTAACGGAGATCGCCTTGATACATATCCTAATCTACTTTTATTTACTAACGCACACAACCAATATAAACGATGAACGTTATCATCAACAATGTCAAAATTTGTCTCTCTGCCTCAGGGATATTTATTGCCGTGACACTTCTACAACTAAATAAATGAGCACACTGGTGTGAGACGAGAGATGCACGTATCGCCAGCTTGCAGTTTTTCACACAACGAATCAATTTGACCCTTTTAAGGCACTAACAAGCCCGCTGTTTCCGATGATGCCAAAAATGTCTTGTCATTTGCATATGCACTAAAGTTTAGGCCAGATCTCATGCTTCTGATGACCAGAGGGATGTTTTTTTTTTTTTCTTGAACCGCTAAGAGCACAGTTGTGGTCTCGCCTTAGAACTATATTTAGACACAAGCTTGAAGGGTGAACTTCCTATAAAGCCCTTTCTAAAAACAAGTTTCTCTTTCCTTACTGAAACAATGACTATGAATACTCCTGCCACCATTTAATCCAAAATAAAGAAAGCTGCAGGCACCGAAGCACAAACAATAAGGCAGAACACTCCAGGGAGGGGTCTGCATTTTATAACGCGTGTTAAAAGTTATTTTGGTATTGCTGTCATTGCTTCTTGTTCTGAGTATAATTTTGGATGCTCCCCAGGAAGTCTGTGTTTAGAGAGCGGGCACTGAATGTACTGTTATTATTATTATCCTACTGTCCTGCAATTCTATACATATTTCTATTTACATATTGTTTATTTAGCATATAAAACACAATGAGGAGCCAACCAGCTTAATGCATGAATGAATGACCTTAATAAAGTTTACTTTAATGGCCTTTCAGTGTAAGCATCAATTAAATATGAAAACACATTAATACGGAACAATAAACACAATTAAAGGCATACCAATAGTTCATGAAACAATTCCAACAAGACGTTTTTAACTGCTTCTTCTGACCAAAATACGCAACGCAAATGTTGTTTAATCAGAATCAGAGAAAATTCACTAAATAGGTTCTAAACTCTCACTGGAGGAAGTGTTATTATGGATTATAAAGTCATATTTTAGCCAGAAGCAATAGTTGTAATGGATTATTGTGATGTTTTATCAGCTGTAGGACTCTCGTTTTGATGGCGCACACAAGAATATATTGCTGAGAAATTTGTGATGCAACACTTCTCCAAATTCACTCCAAAAACAAAAGAATCTAGCTTCTCGGAAAGGCCTAAGTTTAAGTGACTTTTAAGCAAAATGTCTCTGTTGGGTGAACTATCCCTGTAAAGCTCACTGGCTATTGTGAAAAAAAAGCCAAGAAGGGTTAAATAATGCCCTAAAACATTAAAGCGTAAAATAGTAATAAAATAGTTGTTTTGCCACATGCCATCCACACTGAAAGCAGCCGTCTGAACACGCCCACTGTCTCTGCTTTGTTGCGGTAGCCGCGCGCGCAGGACTACAGCTCCCGTGATTCAGTGCGCCGCTGCGCTCCGTCTCTCCGCCCCTCCGCATCTGTGAAGAGTAGCGGGGGATCGCGGCCACAGAGTCACAGCGGCACCGAACCGGTATGGTGTGCGGTACGCATCGCGGCGCGCACTGCAGCTCAGCCTCACCGGCACCGTCCTCTGCGCTCGTTTGTAAATGCGGCACGTTTGACAGCTGCTGCGGGTCCGCCGAACCGGAGCTCATCGTATAAAGTCGGGAGCGGAGGAACAGCTGATCCACGGATGGTCGTCGGAGGTAAGTGGTCCTTTAATGTCATCCCACCCCAACATTGCATGACTGGAAAAGTTGCTCGGAGAGAGAAATACGCGTAACGGGAATGAGCCCGTCAGGGCTGTGAACTTCTCTCGTGTATTTTGTGTGTCGCTCGAGAGAGAGACAGGCGGACACTGTATCTGAGGGACACTGCTTATTTATACGACAGATTCCCAGCATACCGACTGAAGGAAAAGTGAGATGTAGCGGAATGCTCTTGATGGCGCGAGGACGTCGGGATGATTTAGGCTTCAGAGTTTAAAGCGTGTTATTACACGTACGCGACTCATCTGTTGATTTCTCAGGTGGGCTTCTGTATAAGAGACATGCAGTAATTAAGAACAACTAATGTGTGGTCAGTTCTCCTTAAACAAGCATTGATCCGACATGTAAACAATAATCCAGAGACAGTGAGACACAAAGTTTAATACATGAAATCTTCTGTTACCTATGCATATTGTTCATATGCAAGTAGTTCACGTATACATATACATATATGTATATGTAAATTGAGGTTAATAATAATAATAATAATAATAATAATTACTATAATATTTTTATTAAAACATGTATATGTATATAAGCATACGTTTTTAATTATCATTTTGATTGAATGCCTCTAAGTAGTAGTGGAATGGTACATGATTGTATGTTTGAAAAAAAAAAAGTTTTATATCTAAACATTTTTAAATGATATTTTTAAAAATCTTATTTAATCATATTATAATAATAATTATTATTAACCCTCCAATATATATATATATATATATATATATATATATATATATATATATATATATATATATATATATATATATATATATATTATTTTATTTATTTATATAATATATATATATATATATATATATATATATATATATATATATATATATATATATATATATATATATAAACATGAAATCAGTCAAACATGCTTCTGGTTAATATATATATATATATATATATACCAGAAGCATGTTTGCCCAGTCAAAGCAAATGAGCATAATGTCATATTTATACTTTTATGATTTGATGAAAAAGCAGATGGAGACCTTTGATTTGTGTAATAAGTAACTTGTGTAAATAAATTGTCAAACATATAAAAATACCTTTACTTAGGAGCTAGCACATTCTAGTCTTCTTGAACCTTAACTTAAACAAACAGACCAATCTTTTTTCCGCATGCTCACTGTATACGGCTGATCTTTAACCTTTAAATTTCCTGGTCAGAATAGTGCTAAAGGTAATGCCCACGAGATGACAAAGGCTATCACGCATATCACGCATAACTCATCATCGCATAGATTATCTGGCGGATAGTTATCTGCAAGTCAGCAAGTCCGTAAATATCAGTGCACTGAAAATGTTCCCTCTCAGCACAAAATAAAGCCCATTGCGACATGAAAGCGGCATGGCAGCTACGAATGCAGACAGCGTAGCAGGTTTAAGTAGGACCGCGACGTGTTGTTTAAATCCATCGGTTTTCAAGCATCTAAGAGGCATCAAGGCGCAAAAACAGTATTGGATTGAGGTCAAACACTCAGGAGAGAAGCCCTGCCTCACATGTTTATTAGACAGATAGTGTTTTCCTGGTTGGCTGAGCGTGGCTTCAGGCTCCGTTCCACTGCTGGCAGGTTTTACTCTCTGTCTGCACCTGTCCTTTACACCGGAGCTCTCGCAGACCGATTATTGTACAGCGGAATTCAGATTTCATGCCTTGGCACAACAAAACAACGTCACAAACATTTTTATTGTTGAAACTTTGGACTCTGTTCTGGCCTTGGAGCCGCTTCTCAAAACCGATGCAAATGAGCACAAGTGAAAAAAAAAAAAAAAACTTTTGAATTCAGGATATGTCGGTTAGCGTGGCTCTGGTGCTTCATGGAGTTCTGCTCATAAATGTCAAAAGAAAAGGTGGGAGTAGGAGAGAGTGAAGTTTCCCTCAAAGGGTTTGAATCTTAAATGGAACAGAACTAGTCTGAGCTGTGAAGTCTGGAGCTGTTTTTACTATCCAGAAACATTTGATTGGATTCATGGATGTTTCTACAGCTGTGGCTCTGTAGGGGGGTTGAGCTAAATCCTGTCAAACGGGGCTTTCGGGATACGAGGTCGATAACGTGACCTAATGGAATATAATCCCCAATGCGTGAATGGATATTGCGTACATTTATCTTTGGGTTTAAATAAATTGTTAATGTTTGCTAAAAATGTACTCTCTCTCGGGTCGTCCAAGGTGTAGATGAGTTTGTGTCTTCGTCAGAACAGAGCTGGAGAAATCGCTTGATCACCAACAGTGAATGGGTGCCGTCGGGTTGAGCGTCCAAACGGCTGATAAAAACATCACAGTAATCCACAAGTAATCCAATGTGTTGGAAACAAATCCATCAATAAAATAAACCAGCCCAAAAAAAACACCTGGGTGGATTTTGATGTGAGAAGACAGGGCTTGTGAACTGTGGCCAGAAGTGAGAATAAAACCTTAAAACGCCTTAATGATGAAGGCATAAATAAGATGCAGCTTTTCACTTCGCCAAGATGTTAAACGGATGCAACGGATCACTTGCGGATTATTGTGAGGATCCACCGGCGAGTAAGTGATTTAATGCTAAATTGAACTTAAATCTGCTCTGATGAAGAGAGAAACTCATCTACATCTCGGATTGCCTGAAGACGAATGCATTTCAGCAAATGTCCGTTTCTTGCTGGGAGCGTTAAACTATTTCTTTTAATGTTATCGTTCAGCGCTCGTTGCTAAGATACACGGCAGGAGATGAGATGCGATGTTCAGTGCGAGTAGATTGAATCAAACCAGTTGTTCTGCTAATGATCATTAAGCGACAAACACACCGGAACGCAAACATATGAGCTGCTTTGATTCGGTCTGATTGTAGAGGACGTACTTATGCAGGTAAGTCAGTGACGGGAATGTCAGTGACCCAAGTATTTGTAGTCAAGGAAACAGGAAGCGTTCACTGTTTTGCAGACTGAAACACTTTGAAATTCGCCTAAAAATTACAGAGGTTCTGTTCATTCATCGCTGTTGGTTAATGTTGTCTGCCGTCGAACAGATTTTGTCAGGGGTGTAAAAAGCTGTAAATCATCACGACAGACACTCGAATCAACTGTACACATAATTATGCAAATGATAAAGGCTTATTCAAAAACTATCAGCGGCTTCCTGATGATAATGTTTCTGGGAACGGCATACTAACACGAGCTGAAACCATTCCTCGAGTTACAAGGTATTCTCGATGAAACATCCTTCTGAAACAGAAGGATGAGTATTCAATCACTGAATAAATGAAAGTACGTTCAAAGTTTCACTTTAACCGCGTTATTCTTTTCTTTGCACTGTGAGGATTAAAATAATAATCATTCTGGTTTATAATCAATTTCGGCTATTTAGTGCGTTGTTTTAATCACTCAGAAGAGCTTTTAGGTTTTAGCTTCCGTTTGTACGTTTACAAACAGTGTAAAAGAAATGTACTTGATTTTCTGAACTTTTTTCTTGTGAACAATCACAGCACAATCAAAAGTTGCTGTTGCTTACCATCATGGAAAGCATTTTAGAGAACTACTGAGTTTCTCCGAAAACACTGATAGGAAACGAGAAGTGATGAGAGCAGCAAAACATGGGAAATATCACTGATTTTTATATTTTTATATCGATTAGTATTTAAGTATTTTACTTCAGTTTTCTTTTTTAATTATGCACCTTATCACAGTTTTTAGTATAATTTGCGATGTAACACTGCATCAGATCTTTATTTCAGGACGCGTGACTTTCACCAAATGTTTCTGAAGAGTAGTTTTTGTTTCTAGATGAAACCGTCCCGAACATGTTTTCACTGACCCTGGGCTCAAGTGGGAAAAGTCATATTTTTTGCTGTTTGTCATGTACTAATATATTATATGTAGAAATAAGTCAATTTTTTGTGTTTGTTTAATAGCAAAATAGTTTAATTCACAAAATGTAAGGCCATTGTGACTTTTTGTCCAAACATATATTACTACTAGACAGACTTTGCACGCTTTTTCCATGAGAAGAACTGCATCGTCTTCATGACACACCGATCTAAAACTCATTAATGACACGTAAAACATTAAATTACGGGAACGCGCTGCAGTCAGGTGTTTTTCTCTTGAATCACCAAACGGATTTGGCCAGTTTCCCTTGCATGTTGTGTCGATAAGTTGTAACTCTGGAATGTCGATTCTCCACTTCGATCTGTTTTCTACGTGCAGCTGACAGCGTTAACTGCCATCAGACATGTTTGGCCAGTCTCAGTCACAACAGGGCTCGTCTGATCTTGTCGCGCTCCGTTATCGAACGAGGGGGCAATTGCAATTTTCTCAGGATAACAGGGAGGTACGTTCGATTGTTGTTTTGTTGACTGCGCTCACTCGCTCCACGCCGCTCAAATAGAAATTGCTTCCTGCCGAGGAAGTGTCCGACTCTTTCACGTACACAGAGCAAATTTAATTAAACCAAATTATCAGAGTGGTGCTGGGAAATCAAAGGCTTCTGGAGAGCGTGCGTAATGTGCCCCATCAAGCTCACCCTGCGTGTCATTTGCCTCGGTCCTCTAGTGTGTGGTCATGCTGCAGATAACTGGACTATTAGAATAATGTCACAACCACTCATGACTTCAGTCAGCTGTGATACAGAGCCACAGGCGATCACGCATTATATGATTGTTGTTATGATTAACATTTTGCATTCACAAGGTGTAGTATAATGTACACCGTATAAACAAACAGGAACCGTTTAAGTCGTATGCCGTACGACATCATGCTTCATAAACAATAAAGCCTTTGGGTAATGGGTTCGTAAAGGTCCCCTTGGTGAATTTCCTGTGGGTTTTTTAGAATAGTGTTCTTGGATTCGTGAGCAAAATAAGAGTCGTGGGCATTTTGTTCTGCATCGTAAGTCACACACAATCACACATCAAGAAGCCATTTATTTTAAAATGCGCTTTAAAATGTAAGTCTCTGACAAGTTTCTACAAAAGAGCTGCAGTGGTTGTTTGTTTCATCAAACATATTGTGGTAGTTGCAGTCCTTCTGTAGAAAATAACATTTACAGCATGTGTAGGGTCCATAAAGATGTAAAGTGTATGTTTTGGGAATTATTTTGTCTTTTTTTGCAACATCACGACTAAATAAATCCTATTTTACAAAAGTTCAGAATGCAAGTTCAGGAGATTAAAAAAAACGCACTACGTGCAAATAGCAACGTGTTCTATTTACACAAAGTGAAAACCGCAGCACTTTTTAGTGATATGCTATTTTGACTATTCTATTTACATGATGTTAAAATAGCAGGATTTCCAACGTATTGCAAATAGTGGCAATTATCTGCACCTCAGTGTTGTAGTACGGTATGCTAATAGCCATAAAAACGGGCCATTTGTAAATTCTATGGGCCTGGCTTCCCGGCCTATCAGGGCCCAGCGATTTTTAGCTGTGCACATTTAAAAGAGACTTCAAAATAAGGGTAAGAACTTCACATATTTGTACTTTACAAAAACACACAGTGCAACAAGTGTCTGAATCAGAAGTTCGTTTATTATATAGTTCGAAAAGGCTCAAACTGGATCCTTTGAATCAACATTGAACATGCCTACTGAGCTGTAACCAAGCTTTGTTTACTTTAATACTTAAATCAGTAGTTTTACCGACTACTTCTTCATATGACACCCTTTAGTTAAATTACACATTTGCAACTGAGTTTTTTTTTTTTTTCTGTGTAGTACTGCTCATGTTTTACTACTGATCATGGATTGTCATTCAGGTTTTAGGCAGTGTCTACCTTCCTGTTTATGACTGATTTCACGGAGAGGGTTTTTGACTGAATGTTGGGTCTGCGGGGATGTCTGAAGAGCTGTAGAGCGGGGTTAGTTTGGCATGCGGCCCATGGGTTTATATGGCACACTGAGGGGTTTCAGGCTCTCTGCCTCTAACCATTCAGCCGTACAGAGAGAGAGAGCCCAGCACTGCAGCCTCACAATGAAGCCGATCTGCTTATGAGAACAGGAAAATAACGGCGTGCATGTTTTTCTGCCCCTTCTGTTTATGATTTCATCTCAGGTGCGACGGTCATGTGGACACCGTGATCAAAAGATTAGAGCGTCTGTCCTGCGGGCTGTGGCTTATGACCGAGCTGGACAAACGCTTCTCTGTTTAGTCATCTTCAGAAGAAATGAGGGGAGGCATATTTACTCACTGGCCGCGAGCAGACAATGTTTGTGTTGTTGAAGAGAAACGTGTGAAGTCAGGTTTCTGATGCGCTGCTGAAATGGCAGGAATGTGAATGAAGGAAAACTGCAATGACAAGCTATTCATGCTCATTTATCGAGCGAGGGTTGTGAGTAGGGTTGCCAGCATCAGCAGAGAAAAATCTATTTTTCTCTAATTTTATTTTTTTTAATGCAATGTACGCCATTTGAGAATCAAGCGAACAATTTATGGCCTATCTCACAAAAATTATAATTCAGTTACTTTACTGTGAACTCAATAACACCAATGTTTGTCTCATCTCAACTCTAATTTTTAATTCTGCGATTTAGCTTTTTCTGCAGTGTTGATTAGGCTTGCTGCGATAGTCGTTGATGGCGGATATATATAAATATATATAATGTATATTTAATTCGCTTTGTTTATAAAAAGTTCTATCTTCTACGTTGGATTTCGATGCCGAATTGATGCAAATTTAAAAAATGAAAGTGCGCATGGTGCTTTTACAAGTTATTTAAGCAAAGGAAAATGAGGGAAAGTGAAAGTAAGACGCGCACGGCGCTTTACAAGCTGTTTTAAAGCGAAGAAACGTAAGGGAAAACTCAGTCACATTAAAAACAAGCAACTGCTTGACGTAGAATTGCCTCTGAATAAAAGTTAAAATATTGCATATTGCTTTTACAAGCTATTTAAAACCAAAGAAAAGCGAAGAGAAGAGGACAAAAGTCAACCTCACCATGCTGATATATCAGCAGCAGATGCACTTGCTTGTTCTGTTTTTTTAACGCTTTCTGTTGACACTCACAGTGAAGAGTGCCACTGTGATCATTTACACGTGAGCAACTCCTGATCATGTGTTTTCAGTGTTACAGAGCCGCTTGGTTTTATATTTATGTATTTGTTGTTGTAATTTAGCTCTTTTCTTCATTTCATAGGTTGTTTTTTGTTTTCATTATTGATTAGGTTGAGGCTCTTTTTAGGCATTTTTAATGCACTGTTTGTCAGAAACATAACGGTCTCCCTTTATGTTTCCAAAATAAATGCTTAAGAATTTAACTCTTGCAAGTGAAGGAAATTAAAATATTATTACAATTTACCACTTCTAAGAAGTTAATAGTGTTAAAGGTCTCTTAAAGACAGGTTCTTAAAAAAAGTAAAGTGTAATTTTTTTCTCTTTGGTATCAAAAATAATATTGCATCCACCTTTTGTAAATTTGTGAATTCTGTGGGCCTGGCTTCGGGTTTATAATTTGAATTATAACCACATTGGTTTGAAGTGTTTTACTGTTTCCTGCATGCTGTCATTCTTCTCGTTATTTACCTACAGCCGCTAATGACCTGGAAGTCTCACCCATAGGCTTATTTTCGTGTTGAAGAAAATAAAATATATTTTCATTTAGATATTCCGGTATCGTGAAAAAATAAATTGTGTGACAGTGAGCAAAAACAAATCAAGTGCGATTAAACACTAAAGCTTCGGGTATCGGATGCTAAAATATGCATCGGAGAAACTGACAAGTATGGGTTTTATTCAACACCCAGTCAGTTTTAGATACGGACAGTTTTGTATCACTCATGACGGCTGGCAACCCTTTTTTTGCACGCTTTGTGCTCCGTTCACTTCTTTGTCACAGGGGATGTAAACTTCCTGATCACTGTGATCTGGTGGCCGCCATCCTGCATGGGTGGAGGGAACGGGGAGACCATATCTGAAATGTTATATTGTAATAACCTCCACGCAGACCAGAGT
Source organism: Puntigrus tetrazona (assembly GCF_018831695.1). NCBI lineage: Eukaryota > Metazoa > Chordata > Actinopteri > Cypriniformes > Cyprinidae > Puntigrus > Puntigrus tetrazona. The sequence continues at coordinate 8,907,204 of NC_056717.1, read as the reverse complement.
TTTCTCATTGACTGGCCCTCCCCTTTCTTTTCCTTTCGGAAATGTGCCGTTATCAACGGAGGGCATATTAATAAAAGGCCTTGAAGAACAATGGCTTTGCTAACAGAGAGCTGCTCTAGCCACCTCTGTGCCCAGACAACTTCAAAGAACTACTGTGTGTTTTTATGACTGGGCACTTTAGCTTGGAGCGACACTGGATCAACAGTAGTTTCGAGAACAGGAAGCGAAGGAGAGTTTGGCAATGGTGCTGTCGGCCGGGGCGAATACCTTTGCTGGAATTGATGCAAAAAGGTTGAGCTGTTGAGCATTTCAGTAATGACTTGTGGAAGTGAAACTATAAGTATTCTCCAGTGGTCAGTGATGGGTAAGAAAATGGGTGTGTATGAGTAAGAGCCATGGTTAATTACAGAAGATAGAAGGTCATATTAGTCTATATCTGTTTTTCTTTTTCTTCTTATTATCATAGGCAGCTCTGTGTGCAGTCTACATTCGGTCTACTTCTAACTGAAACATAACGTCATAGGTTTTTAAATACTGGCTCAGTGTTATGACTCCTCAACTGTATTGCTCAGTATATTACAGTAGAATTCGGCATTAGCGTATTAAGCAAACAGATACAGATAACTTATTAATATTTGTGATGTCACTGTTGTTTCATTGGTTTTGTTTTATTTTATTTCTCATTATATTTATGTATTTTGCCTATTCAAGTATATTTTTTTAGAAAAAAAAGGCAAGCATGCATCACTTTGTTAATAAAAGCTAAATAAATGCTGTTCTTTTAAACAGCATAACTGTTTCCTGTCTGAGAGTATCACCAAGTTGGCCGCAGAGTGAACTGACTTCAGTAGACTTAATAGAAAGAAAAATGTCTGCCATTGCAGTGAATTCTGGGATTGCCTTTTAAAGAAAGCACGCACGTGATGCCAGTTTAATATTTAGACAAAATGAGCCATAATTATCCTATTTATTGATTGACGATGTGTCAGAAATGCCTGAAATGTCTGAATCCTTACCGGGATGAAGCCGAACGGCACAATAATGTCGCTTGCTCTGATAATGGTCTTGTAATATAAATAGGCCACATCATTGCATTTCCCTCATCTCCTTACTTTCAGCAGTGTATGTCAAAGCAAATCAGTAATGGGAGCACAACAGCATGGTAAAATGATGCGATTAGGGCCATTACCCATGTTATTCCATTATTTCCTGCCACCGTGCCCATCTCTGGGGTTGTTTTCCGTCAGAGCAAGTAGGACATTAACTCTATTCAAAGAAAGTGTTTGTAAGCAGTGGAAAAACCAGCGGCTGGTGGCTTGCCAGACCGAGACAATATGGAAATGTGCTGTGCTTCGTGCCGGACAATAGCTTGGGGCTCTATTGTGAATCAGGCTTTGGCATAAGACCCCCGTTTGAAAGATCATGTGACTGACAGCGCTGTCATGCATTGGTTAGGCTACGGATTGGAGGAATGCTTTCTTAAAGAGTTGTATTATTATCTGAAGCATGTTCCCAGACCCACTTTTCAGTCTTGAGGTTTCCAGGAATGTCCAAGGTTTGTGAACAGAGGGCTGCCCTCCAGGGAAAAGGCTCCGTCATTGTGTTTTTTTGTGCGAGCGCTGATTAGTGTGACAGGCTTTGGTCTACAGACATTATTACAATGATAATGGCCTCCGTTTTTGATGCCTTCATAGTGTCTGCTCGCCAAAATAATTACTGGTCATGCTAAAGGAATAGTGCTGAGGATTATGCTAATTCGTACCAATGTGATTATATGAATGAGTAATACTCTATGACGCTCTTGAATTAATCTCTCTCTGGGTCCCTTATGCTTGTACGGCAGGATAATCTGTCCAAATGATACCAGTGTTTGTCAGCGATTGGCTTAATGGAGCAGCCCTCTTTCATAAATACACAGAGCTGCAGTCATGTTGCTGCATTTGAAATAATAAGGCGTCTTTTTCCAGACCAGACTCTTTTAAGAATAGTTGCTGTGGTCTGCCTGGCTGTTATCTTTAATCATTGTGTCAGAGCTGCTGTAAAATGCCGTTTGAGAGTTTCACTGCAGGAAATCACTGAATTTTTGATTCAACCAATAATTTGACCAAGCCACAATAAAATTCACTGACAGACCTAGTAAAGCTCTGAGCACATCAGTCAAGTAGGGAGGAAGCAAATGCTGATGCAGAATAGACAAAAAGCAGAAGAAAACCTGGGAACTCCTAATATAATGAACTTCAAATCAGGATGTAAAGTTGTAAAGTCGCGTGTAAAGTTTAATATCTGACAGGTAATTTAAAAGAAACATTTAAAGGCAGAGAAAGGAAGAATGCGGCGAGGGGGAAGTGTGTGACTCAGGGCTTTTTCTGATGTGTAGCAGCAAATGGAAAACAAGTGGTGGTAGCAGGAAGAAATCAAGAGCAAGTAAAAAAAGCGGATTGTTGTACTGAGGGTGATTGAGGATGGACGGAGGGGAAATCCCAACGATAATCACACCACAGGACATGACAGAGAGAGACCGGAGGGTTATTTAGTAAGACATGCTGTTAGTAACACAACTGTTAGTTTCATCTGATGCCTGGCTTAAATGATTTTGATGGCTTTATCTATCACTTCCCTTAACTATGTCACTAGTGGTTTTCATGCATTAAAAGTAGGCTGACCAGTATGTGTTGAGTATGTTTCTAAGCAATAGGACTGAACACAATTTAAGACCACACAACCTACTTTCCTTACATGTTCTCTCGTTTTAGAGTCAAACAGGATTTTCAGTGAGGAAATAAAATGTGGGATGGGGCTTGATTTTTATTAAGCAAAAATTGAGTGGATTTTTGAAAGGAGTCATTTTTGAGCATGGAGTGAATGGTGTTGAACTACCTTCCCTTCTGAAACACGGCTGGACTTTTTGGCAAACCTTTTTAAGTTCTTTGGTATTTGATTCAATATCTTATTCAAAACTTAACCTTAGAACAAGTCATACAGGACCACCGAGTTGATTCCTGTTGAACAAATAATAGATTAATGAGACCAAAGACTGTCCGTTATATTTACCCAAAACAAATTATATCTCATATGTAACCACTATAGATACATCAGAGCCTGTGGTACATTCCAGAAGATCTGAACGACTTCTGAAGCAAATGTTCATTTTGTTATTACAATCTCACCTAAAAACCTCACCAGAACTACGTTCTGTGACACAAAAACAATATTATTTATGAAATTCTAGTGGATTTTGGTAACATCTGCCATGACACTTGCTGTGAGAAATACTACAAGTGAAACGATTGGATCACTAGAATATTGCACTCCTGGAAACGGCTCTCAGCCAATCAGATTCGAGGACCAGAAAGAACTGTCGTACACACACACACACACACACACACACACACACACACACACACACACACACACACACACACACACACACACACACACACACACACTGTGTTACAATTCAGAGATTATATCTTTAATATTTAGGATTTTATCCACTGCAATGGCTTAAAGTTTTAAGTATAATCAAATGAAAAATACATTCTTCTTGGAGAAAGAATCTTAATAGCATAAGCATTTTAGAGGGATTTGCTGAAAAAAAGTATACAAGATCTATTAAAAACTCTGAAAATATTTTTTTTTGGTGTATAAGTAGATGCGTTGCTCACATTAACCAGTAGCCTGCGGCCTAAATAGTGCCAAGAAAGGTGTTTCAGAGACAGAGCGATAGGCCCTTAAAGGAAAATACACAGATTTCCGCTAATGGGGCTAAAAGTGTATCTCTTTCATTTCCCCCTCATTTTCAATCCCATTCCTCCTAATATGTGAGCAGCCATTTGAGAGCGTCTCTTTTCATCGCTCCAGCACCTTCTAGGCAGGACGCCAGTACTATATGAAGCAGACTTTTGGTTTGTAAGTGAAGAAGACATACTTAAAGAACACAGGCCAGTAAATCTTCAGCTAACCTGTCTGCCATGGTTTCTGCGAGACGTGTAAAAGCTGTAAGTGTGATTTTTATATTTTTTTCTTCTCCATCCTGACCCTCATTTGTCATTGGTTGGGACTGTGAGCCAACAGAACCCTAAATCACAAGCACGTACATACCCCGAGACATCAAACTTCCACCCCAGCTGTTCCTGCCGTTTAACCGCCGCTGAGCAGAAATAATTGCTGCAGAACGTTCCGGAGAATGACTCTGCGACTGAATCTCAGCGAGAGCCGAGAGGCCAGAAAGAGGCACAGACCATCAAAACAGATGCTGCATGTCCCATCCAAAACTGTGAATGAGCCTTTATGGTTTGGACTGGTGCTAAGATCTCTCACGTTACACTTTCTCTGTCTCTTCACTTCACACGCAGCTCTCCATCTCTTCATGTGAAATAATCAAGGCTTTGGACATTTCACACATACTCAAGCTGTGTGAAAGTGAAGCAACTATGTGACCGCAACAGAAGTTAGGCCTTGTGCTTCCACAATGATGGTGTTTTGGGTAAATAACTGAACTGCAGCTTTATACAAAAAACCTCCAACAACATCATTTTATTTTTATTTTTTTTTAACAACCAGTAACTATGACTTTTAAGCTTATCAGTAAACTACTAATGCTAATGCTAATAAGCAGCTAGTCATAGTGAAAAGTGTTACCATATTTATGAATAAAAACAAATCTAAAAGTTGAAGGTTCACCGGAGGGGTTTAGAAAATGGTTCTTTTACTCAGGTATTGGCCATTGCTTCATCATAGCTGATATTGGTAGATTATGTTGGTAAATAAGTATGAAATGTATTTCCACAATTTCGTTTTTGCTGAATTCAACGCCAAAAGACTTATCCTTCTTGTTTGCAACACAGTTTTGCTTGGGCAGACTGCTTGAACACTGTTACCTGTCAGTTTGGGCGGTAACGTAAATATGCTGCTTCAAGGTGACTCAGATGCGTTAAGTTCATTTACTTGCACTTTGAGAATACTTGAGTGTGATTCATCGACTGCTAATGTCTTATACTGAAGCGCTTGTTCCATTGTCTGTTTATTTATAGCTTTTTCTTTTGATCTCTCTAATTACTTAGCCTGTCTGTGCTGGGATTTCGGGAGGATGCAGCATTTTTGGTGCCATGACCCGAGCATTCTGTGTTTTAATTCAGAGCAGTGGAGTGGGCCTGACGTCTGCCAGATGGGCACTTAAGAGTCTCCACTGGCCTTAAATCCCACAGTTAGCATTCCCGACAGTACTCGTCTCCCAAAAAAACTGCCCAAGTGTAGAATTTCGGCCAAAGGCGGGAAGGTTTTGGGAAATTTTTACCTAAATAAACTGTAATTTGAAATATTATGTTATTGTAGGCTGGAAACGTTATATGTTTGAGAATATTTGGCAAGCACTGTAAAGCGATCTTCTCTTTTTTTGTGGCTAGAGGAAGTTTCCATATCCACTAGAGCATTTAGTTGAGAAGACAAGTTTACATTAGCATGAAAAGGGAAATATTTGAAACTACGATGTGCATGGGAATGATCAGGCCACATGTGTTGCTTTGGTCTCTCTGAGGTTTTCTTTTCACCGCCACTAAGGATAAAACTGGCAGCTGTGACGGCTGTAAAGCTAAGGGTTATGGGAGAATAATCAGAAATGAGCATAGGTGCCCACCCGTAGCGTGCTACATGTTTGTCTGAATCAGTGTTGCATTGATTGGACACAGATGTGGAATATGGAAAGTGGCTGTACTGTATACTTCCACATGCCTATTACAATTGCTGGAAAAGGTAATCAAATAAACTAACGTCAAAACAAGTTTCGTTATTTATTTATTTATTTTTAATTCCTGTGATGACAGATTCATTTTCAGCTTAATTATACCAGCTCTCATAAATGCAGATTTGCTACTTTACTTTTTTTTAAGCATTTATTTGAATTAGAATTTTTTTTTTGTAACCGTCCGACTGCCACTTGTGAATAAAAGCTGAATAAAAGTATTCATTTCCTTCAAAATGAACTGCAACAATCGTGTATTCCCACTTGTCAAACCCACCAAGGTGCGTTGTGTTGCAGTACCATTCAAAGCTCAGTCAAACTGTTTTACTTGAAGCTTAATTTACCGTGCAGTGTGTCTGAGAGGTAAAGTGGTTGTCATATGGAACAGCACGTCCCTTTGAGGACAGAACAGACGGGGGAGAGAATTACATCGGCAGCCGGAGTCCATCACTAGTGATTATAGTATCACGGCTCTGACGCCCTGTGTCGTAACTCCATTAAAGGTCCTTTGTGTGCTGTCATCTTTACAAACCAGCTCCTCACTGAGAGAGAAAGATATGGATTGTCCGAACAGCTCTGACATATCCAAGATTGCCCAAAGGACGGAACACATTAAACAGAAGCCGTCCTTTTGTTTTAGCCCAATTAGACAAAGGCAACATTATAATTAAAAAGGCTAAAAAAAAGTATCAGTTAAGATAAGTCGAATCAGACTGAAAACTGATGAGGTTGGCAAGTATTTTAATGTGCTGTGCATTTTTTTTGCATCTTAAAGCAGCATCGAACTTCTGCAATCATTTGTGAGTCAGGAATCTTGCACGGGTGTATCAAAGGTTCATTTCTGTCAGGATATCCCTAAGATGACAGCTGTCTATGAACGCAGTGAGACAGCAAAACGGCTTGCTAGGTTTTAAAATAGAGTCCCAGTTTCAAAAATGTACAAAGAATGTAACAAATTCATGCGCCACGCAAAGCAATGCGCAACTATTAATATTAGTTGCTGTTTTGTTAGGTTTAAACCACCTTTAATGTCAACTAGTTATAGCTCACTGAGGCTGCATTGTAATAAAATTATTATAATGTAAAATAACCGTGTTCTATTTTAAGATATTTTCAAGTGTAATTTATTCCTTTGATGGCAAAGGATATTCATCGTCACATGATCTTACAGAAATCCTTCTAATTTCCCGATATGCTGCTCGAGAAACATTTTATTACCGATGTTAAAAACGGTCGCGCTGCTTAATAGTTCCGTGGAAATTGTGATCGATTTTTTTTTTTAGGACGCTGATGAGTAGAAAGGTCATGAGAAACTCTTTAAGACACCAGACTTTTAAATGATCTGACACACTAGATCATGATGTGACTCAGTGTACCGTTTCTCCTTTTTTCCCCTCACAAGTTTCAGAAGACATGTTTCCACTCTGTTTCACTTGTTTATTTTTATTTATCCTGAGAAATTTTAATCTTATAAGCAATAAAAGAGCAACTTTGGAGAAATGGCATTTTCCTATGTGTCTACGCTTTTTCGCTGAGTAAAGGAATGGTTAGTGTTATGAACAGTTTTCTTTCTATTTTCTAGCTAGCATCACCTAATGTTCACATGTTCTTCCTCCCTAATTTTTTCTTGTTCACATCAAAGCGCCCGTTTTGTGCTGGTTGGCAGGTGTGAGGTTTTTATAACGGCATAATGATGTCCTGTGAAAACAGCCCTCACATGCTCTTGATTTGTGTGCTCATAAAGCGGTGGGGTGCACCTTTTGAGGCTTCACTTTTTGTCAATCTTAAAAGAAAAGAGGGTTAATGCATTACTTTTGAAGCAAACTTTTATGGTGTCTCACTTTTCGCACTAATTGCAAATCTTCAAGTTATTCATAATCCTGCTATTGTCTAAAGTAAAGGTGAAATAACTGTGCATGAGAGTGAATAATATCAACGGTTTCTACACTGAACACCTGATGAGCAGCTCCTGTTTCAGTTGCTGTTTTAAAAAAATATATTTTTTTTTTCTAAATTGCAACACTCCCATATGGTTCACTAGGTGGTCTCCATAATTGTTTTATTTAACAGGCTAATCATGTGTACGATAACGAACAAGCACCTTTTTTCGACCAAGTTTTTGTTTGATAGATATAGATTTATTTGCTTTAAGCGCAATTGTCCTTACTCATGATTGCAAGGGCCATATTAGAAACAGAAACTTTTAAAACGAACCACAAAAACAGTTTAAAACCACACAAAAAAAGAGGAAGTTTTAGTTCTCTCCTTTTAACTTTAGCTCATACCAGAGTGCCTTGTTTTTTTTTTTCTTCTGGTGACAGCGGCTCAAAGAGTTTGACCCGTTTGAGACCTCATTCATCCTCGCTCTGAGACACTGTCCTAATCTCTTATTGACCTACAAATTCATTGTCCCATGTGGAATGTCAAGCACAATGCCGTCACCCGTCCCACAATCCTGAGCGCCACAGATGTGTATCAAGGCCCTTTGAAGGGAAGCGGAAGCAGCAGGGTTTTGTATTTTTATTCATGTCAGTCGTGCGTTTGCTTGTTTCTCTGTTCAAGCAGATGCAACGACGTGAAATCCACTACAGATTTGCTTTTGGCTCACATACATACATCTGAGGTCATAAACCTCATTTTATCATCTAAGACGTCCTTCTGGAGTCAGGAGTCTCCATAAGACTGCATTCCTATAATGCCATGGGGAACACCGTATTCCTCAGTTATTGCTCATGCTTGTGTATTTTTAGACTTAACTTATGTTTCCTGTGGCCTTGTGCTCTGCCTGGTTTATTTAGGGCCCTTGAGGGTCCCAGGGCCAAGGCACTAGCCTTGAAAGAGTCCCTAGAAATACCTCCTGGTGGTGTGGCATTAGGACTGGATTTACTCTCTCTTTAATTATGAGGGGCTGTACGGACTCTGTTTACAGCAAAGGCTCAGAGAGGAACTAATCCATCATCCTGTTTGTCAACTCCAGCGGGAGTCTCAAACAGCCTGATATGTAGAGAGAGCTTTCTGAGAATATAGTCCTGAGTATGTGAACACTAGGGTAAAGCCTTCTGTCACAGGTAGAAATACTGCATAGGCTCTCAGAGGATTGATAAATATTCCTTTTGTAGCAGTTCAGGCTTAGGAAAGAAATGCAGTTTCATCCTAATGTGCTCATAAAGGGATAATTCACCCCAAATGTTTTTTAATAATCGTTATATTATTATATTATGGAGTGACTATTGGTATGAATTTTTATTCATATCATTTTTTTTTTTTTAGGGTCAACTGTTCCTTTAATTACATTTCCCAACCTTTAAAAATATTTTATTTTATATATATATTTAACACATACTATGTTACATTTATGAGATAATAAATATATATATATATATATATATATATATATATATACAGTATAATTCTATTTACTTTTTATTATAATACTCTTGGCTTGGTTTTACTTTTTCTTTATAAAAGAAAGAGTGGGAATGCTATATTTTTAATATTAGAATATGTTATATAAAAATAAATGCATTTTTTTTTATCACCCTTCACCTTTAACCAGGCTCAAGTCTTCTAATTTCATATTTACTTGATTTCTTATCAGCCCAGCTTTAACCCAGCCTGTCACTCAGATGGTTATTGTCCATACCAGATTGAGGTCAGGGCCCAGCAGTGGATATGAGACTTTCCAGCTTGTGAGGAAAAAAATATGATAGCCATTATAGAACCATTTGAACAGAATTATTAATGACCCCGTAGGATTGAGGCAAATATGAAAAGCGAGCTGCCGGACAGTGCTCTGAGATTCGGGTGCTTCATCATATTTCATGCTAACGACTTGGGCTTTGAACGGCTGCTCAAATTACATCCTGATAGAGTGATCAGGCAGAAAGCCAGACCGACATGATGGGCAATATGTCAGCGCTGAAGAATGGAGAGGGAGGCGCTAGTGTGAGTGTGTGAGTGTGTATGTGAGCTTTACTTGCTCAGCTTTAAGCATCGAGGGAATTAATGCTCTGATAGGAGAAATTAAGGCAGTCAATTGAGATGTAATTGTCGCTAATGGAAGGTGGTTTTTCAAAAACCTTTCAAGCCAGCTTTCAGTACAAACACTAAATGAGGATGTGAAGAGCCGTGGGGCTTTTGAGCCGCAGGTGTGGAGTGGAGTAACACTAGCCTGATTACTAATGTAAAAACAAAAACTAACTGCATTTGCATTTCCCAGAACAAAGCACTGGTGCTGGCAAAGCAAAATAAAAATGATTTCAAAGTTTTAGGTAAGTTTAGGTTATACTTTGGCTAACCTAATAAATAAAGTGCCGCAACTTAATGCAAACTTAGGAAATACAGCTTGTGTGATATTGCTCATATATGAACATATATCTTTATTCTAATAGTTGTTAGAATGTTAGTTAATATAATTTATTTTATTTTTTGGTGAGCTGTCCCTTTAATTACTCTGTTTTTACCATTTCAGAATATTATATTCTATGATTAAATGAGTTTAGATTAGTTGATAATGAGACATAGTTTAATGCATTTGCAAGATATATATATATTAGTCTCTGTTATTAGTGAGTCATAGAGATTAAACTGATTCATTTAAACAGTTGATTCGTTCAGGAACATTACACAGTTTGTTCAGAGACACAAAACAGTGCTGTTGCGGGTGGTGTCTAAATCGTAAGTATTAACTTCTTGTTTATTGAACTGTTGTATAAAATCAATGTCATGTTAGTGATTGTTGCAGGGAAAAAATGACACTCTTCATGTGATATTGAAAATATATATAAAAATGTAAATATAAAAAAATCTACACATTTTCTGCCCCCATCTTTTTATTTTGAGAGCATTTTCTATGATAAATGGACCTTACTTTTCTTCACTTTTGTTGCTTATGATTATGGAAATTTGCAAGTTTTAGTCTAAGCACAATTCAGCGATGACTAATTTGACCAACTCTGATTGGCCACTGCATTCCTAGGCTCAGTAGAACTGTGTGTGATAGGTGATAAGCAACGCTGAACAAACACATCAAACATGAATAAGATATGAATACAGCACGGTCAGGTCTAAATTTAATACAGCCATCCAACCTTTTCATTTCAATTTCATTTTCACTAGTGTCACTTTTCAAATAGCTATTACAGTTTTATTGAAAAACCAGGGTACCCCCCTCAAGTATTATTTTTGGGTGTTACGAGAGGTCCAGGACCCCCCTCAATTCAAACACCTACTTAAAATCTGAATGGATGTGTACGTCAGGCCAGTCAGGCTAAATTAATTTCAGAAGTGTAATATTTGTAGAACGTCTGAGCAGAAGGAACGCTGTAATAACGCTGTATTCATGTTTTCAGAATTACTGTAATTATGAAATGGCAACTCTGAGCTTTTCACATCCTTGAACTCAGAAACGATGGGTTTTTATGGCAACGAGGAAGTTCAGCTTTATTGCTGAAGAGAGCTAAACTATAAATTTGTGATAAAAATAAGAACAAACTAGGCTGTACTAAATTGACTTATCAAGACGATATGCGCGATGCAGGTGCTGCTCATTTTTAAAGCTGCTGCCATTTTCTGTACATTAAGTTACAACGGTCAAGCGAGAGACGAAACAGCTTTTTATAAATTCATAGTTTCAAACTTGTAATTATGAAACGAATGTCGGAAAGTGTAATTATGGTAATTCTGACACGATGTGAAAGCAGCAGACGCGCCCAAGAGAATGCAATTACACATCGCATGCATATTTATTAATTACTGTCATGACAGGGAAATAAAATTAAACATGCCTTGAAGATAAGAAGAAATGCCTTTGTTAATTTTTAAAAGTCTTTTATCAATATTTCATATTTCAACAAGTACACCGGGTTATGCAAACTCCTAATTAAAGTGAAGGCCTCCAGACAGGCTTTATGTAGCTAACAGTACCAGTCTGAATAAACACTCATTCACAATCTGTATCACTAAAGAGAGGCAGAGACGGTTAGCGGAAGTCTCTTTCCTTCAGATACTTGTGCTTTCTGCTAGATAATCGAAACCCGTGGCATTGACTACAGCCAACTGAGCACCTAAAAGTGTCAAACATGTCTGCAGATACAGCTTCACAGCTTGCTAATGTATTCTCCCGCTCAGACTGAGCTCTGTGTGGCGGGCAGACGCTTTAATTGGTTCATTTCTATTCTGTTAGCAGACATCTCAGCTGAATCGCTCAGTGTTGCGGATTTGGCCCGTTTTGATTCATTTACTGCGATAAAATACTGCATTTAAACAGATGCTTTATTAAAATTTGAATTATGAGCCCAATAAAAGCGAATAACACTAGGGCTGTCAGTCAAATAAAACATAATATGGATTTAATTAGTCGAGATGCTGGCTGTTTGAGCAAATGAAATTGTAGCAATTCAAAGTCAGTGAGACAGTCCACCCAAAGATAAATACTGAAGAAAAAAAAAACAATCTATCTATATAGTTATACTGTCAAACAATAAATCACATCCACAATAAATGTTTTTGTTTACATAATATGTGAGTTTATATATTTCTAAATGCAAATACATGCATGTATATATTTAGGGAAATATGCTAGGTTTTTTGTTAGATATATTTTTATATAATATAAAATATGATAAAAAAGGTATATGACATTATATTATATTATTATTTCTCCCCCCCAACTTTTTCGTTTCTTAAAAATTGGCACCCAAAAGCAACATTTGACCTTATTGGCTTTCATTGTCCCCACCAAACACCAAAGAAAGAAAAGAAAAGCCTCTCAAGGTAACAACATTTTAAATAAAAAGAATGGCATACATTTAGGCCAAAGTGGGCGTATATGAAAATAATCTGGTTTTCTGTTTGAAATATTTAGCTTACCCCATTGGCAGATTAGTTTGCAATAAAAAAAAAAAAAAGACAATATTTTCTAGGAAATTCTTTAGATATTTTTACTGGAAACAAGACAAAAAATCCTCTAGAATTGTTTTTTTTGCAGTGTAGCACTTGCAGATCATTGCTCTTTTGTTGATTTTGTCCTAATATGTAAATAGTTTGGATTGTCGTCTTAAGAGCGGCATGTATCCGTTTACTTTCATGTTAGACATAACTGTGTTTATATGTCAACCTTGTGTGACGCAAAATGAAGCCGATGCGAAAGGCAACTTAGTTTAGAAACCAGACTCTGTTTGCCAGGCTCGTAGTGCGCGAGCTTCACGTGAATGCAGAAAAAGAGCTCATCGGAACAATGTGTGAATTAATTCATGTTTAACCAGCAAATAGACATAGACATCACATAGACATAAAAAAATAATAAAAAATTCTCATATTGCACACCCTTAACTACCGAGTATAATCAATCTCACACACACAAAGATATCATTTCATACTATTAAGCAACTATAAACATGCAAAAATATATCGCACTTGCGCTACAGAATAAATGTATTCATCGCACAGACCAATTTTTCCACAGCACGTGCAACATATATATCACACTGTACAGCCCTGCATGATATTAAAATAGTATGCAGTGTGATAATAACCAGGCCTTGTTGGTACATTTTCCTCTTCATAACCTTCACTGTCATTAAAATGACCCTTCATTTCACTCTGAGATCAGACAGCCTCCGTGTATCCCATCTTTACACGCCGATCAAAATGATATTGCTTGACGATACACACCGTGGAGGCTGAGGACGTGATGAAATATACAGAGATCCTAACAAAAGCAATATGGATTCATACCCTGTGGTGGCTCTCCTGATAAATGGTGTGCTGGAAAGGTCAGCATAAACGTCAGCTAAGCTATGTGCTAACCTCCCGTCTACACACACACGCAACAGACACACACTTGTTTGACCAGCACCCCCACCGCATGTGTACTAAATCAAATAAATCAGGTGGAGGGGGGCCACGGTGTTTTCTGAGGTGCTCCCCTCCCCCACCGGCTAATAAATCACACCGAGGTGCAGCCCAATCCTGCAAACACACTCTCCCGCATTTCAAGAAAACCTCAAGCAAGGGCGGAGGGAGAAAGGAAATTCTTCAGTTGCTTTGATGACTTGATGCTCGAATATTATTTATGAGCATATAAATCCGCAGTATAAGGATAAGGATTCACTTAAAACAGTGTCTAATGCCCAATGTATTTGAAGATTGATATAAATAACCCTCAAATATGATGCAAAGGACCCCATTACTAAACTATAAAAGCTTCATAATATTTAAAAAATTATAAAAGTATAATTTATTATATATATATATATATATATATATATATATATATATATATATATATATATATATATAATTAGTGCTTAATTGTGATTATTGTTTACATAATATGTGTATATTTATTATATATATTTAAATACAAATATGTATATATTTATGAAAATGTGTTATGTTTATGGTAATAATATGGTAATAATAATAATATATATATATATATATATATATATATATATATATATATATATATATATATATATATATATATATATATATATATATATATATATATATATATATATATATATATATAACCTTTATGAGTTTTGATGATGACATAATTTCAATTTAGGGTGAACTATCCCTTTTTTAACATTTAGCATAGTACAGTGTTTGCAGAGTAATGAACTATAATGAACTATATCGAGTAATTACAAGTGAATAAACCAGGCTTCATCGAGTGGGGCTGTTTGGTTACTGATGGAACCGTTAGTTGCTGTTATAAGGGTGGAACTAGTTTCACATCTCACTTTCTACACATCGTCAGCTGCGGAGACAGACTGCACGAGAAAGGGCTGGGTTGGGGTTTAATCTAGGCGTTTACAGACAGCTTTTAATAAATCAATTTGCTGTTGCTGAACTTGAGAGCCCTTACGATGAAATACGATACTCCCCAGTCATGTGTCCAGTGTGTTCCTTATGTGCTGCATTAAAACCTCATTCCCCTGCAGGGAGTCTTCTGATAGGCTGAGGTGCGTGGAAGCAGGACTGGTGATTGGGTGTGGTCGTGTTCAAGGTTTTCATACGGTGTGTGTGTGACTGTGATGGGATGTTCACTGGTGGCAGCGCTGATGCTCTGTATTGTGATTAATCCTGTCAAAGGTGCTACACTTGTACCTTCCCTGCAGAGCAGAGTTATTCTCATACTGTGTGCTAATCCCTTTATCTGCACAGCAATGCCTCTCACTGGAGCTCCAATGTCAGACAGCAAAGTTATCGGCATCTCTATCAATCTAATTTATGTGGTCTCTCATTGAGAGGCATGTTCAGCCTGTTAATCTAATAAACATTGTCTCACCAAGACAACCTTTTCTCCTCCTCCCCCTTCTCTCTCTCTCTCTCTCTCTCTCTCTCTCGGTCTGTCTCAGTTTCAATTTAGCGTGCTTTATTGACAAGAAAAAGATTTCTATTGTATAGTTGTATACATTTCTGTTATATTACATAGTTTGAATATTGAAATGAAATTAATTAAAATTATAAAAATGATATATTAAAAATATTATTTATTTTTTCAGTTTTTATTTAAATATTTTTTATTGTGCAAATTCATTTACTTAACTGATTGTTAATAGTAATTTAATTTTATTAGTTAGAAATGATCAATCAGCACATTCACTCTGTCTTTGTACATTTCTATTGTTTGCAGTTTAAAAAGATTATATTTTAGAATTTTCTAATTTAGTATTTTTTGTTGTAGTTTAATTAATGTAAATTGTTAATACTTCATCGGTTCAATTCCCAGGCAAAACCTATATAGTTAAAATATGTCTTGTAACATGCTTTAGATAGGTTTAATAAGCTCACAATAATTAACATGTTGTGTCAAAACACCAGCTATAGATACATGCACGAATAACCTGTGTTGATAAAGTCTCGCAGGCATTGTTGAACATGATTTTTTTTTTTTTTTTTTTGAAATCTCTTCCAGTTTTACTAACGTGTCAGGAAATACACTCGGCTGGGTTCTGACAATCACACACATATTTACAGTAAAGTGGGCATTGTTTAGCTGACTGCTGTCAACACAGTTCAGTGGTTCAGATCTGGTCTAAATGTGCTAAGGAATGAGAGAAAGGTCAAGACCAATCCGGGACGCTCCCTGTAACCGTGGTAAAAAACGTCGCTGTTCATCTGTCAGCGCTGAATGTGCTTAGCATTTTAGAATAACGAGCCAAATCTCTGCATCTTTATGCGGTACAGTGATTATTTTCTGGCTCTGCTTGATTAGCACCTGAGCATTTGTTATCTCCACCGCAATGACAGGGAAATTTGATTTCTCTTTGTTTATGCTGAACAAAAAGAAGAGGAAATTCAATAAGAAGGAACTGCGCCCGCTGATAGCATTATTTATTTGCACACGCTTTACTGTCCTGTTCACTGAAGGAATGGGCAAATCAGGTGGATGGGCATATACGGCCACGAAATCTGTGCAGAATGCAATTTGTGCTGACAATTTGTGCAAAAATAGCACAACTGCTCTGAATTTGCCCTAGAGTGCTTTGCTTTCAGCTGATTTCTTTCTCCGCTAAATAAGCAGTGTCAAATTCATTTACTTGAACTGGCACAGCCTGCTTTTTTTTTTCTCCTGTGCTGACTAAAGTGTGCGTATTTGTGTGTGAGAGAAAGCAGAAAGTGAATGAAATGGCTTTACAAAGGCTGATCTGGCCCGACAGCCAAGCAAACCAAGGCTTTGCTCATTTAATTTGATCAAAACAGGGGATACTTGGGGCAAAAAGATGGAATTAGAGAGGGGGAAAGAGGAAAAGCAATAAGGGGAATCTACCATGAAATACCAAATAAAGGATCGTGTTTACTCACACCCCTTTAACCCTCAGGAATTCCCCACATTTGCGTCATTTACTGTGCTTTTAACCACTTTCTGGATTGGGTTTTGTTATTAGTGCTTCAGTTTCAGTAAAAACACTTTTTTACAGGTTTAATTTGTTTTTGCTGTGGTTGTGGTGTTTTTTGTTCTTATATAATCTTCACATCTTATATAACGTTAACATCGAGTCTGGGCTGTTTTGTGCACTTTAGTCATTCTACTAACTATAACTAACTTTGTATCTGCATGTCATCTGTATGTCAACTAATTCTCATTAATTTGCAACTACATGTCTACTAACTCTCAAAGTAGGCTGCCAGGGTAGGTTTATTTAGTTTTATTTAATCTTTACACAATTAAACTAAAATCACTTAAAACAATTACATATCACAGAGTCAACTTCCATTAGTCGAATAAGTATATTGAAATGATCCTAAAATGATTTTGTAATTTCAAATTCAATTGAAGAAGATTCCAGTCAGAAGGAGCTGCATATACAAAAGCCTTCTACCTAGTTTAGGTCGTACAAAAGGAACAGAGAGGATTAATGATTTTGTGAATGAATAAAATATTTCTCAATGATTTTCTTGTGTATAAGACAGCAAAGATATAAAGGCAACATCCAAAGGATGGTTTTGTAGATAATTAAATACCAATGCATTTTTTGGGAAGATAAAGAAGGCCAACCTACTCTGCTATACAACGTACAATGATGAGGTGGTGGTTCACAATCTGATGTAAACCTTAAAGCGCCGTGATAAACAGTGTCTAAAGTAGAAAGAAGATGCCAGGGTGCAAACACTACATCACCTAATCAAGTACAGATCAAATTCTTCTTGCATTAAATGAAAACAAAATCTGTCCTTGAAATAAAACCCAAGCTTATTTTTCAATTTTTGTTCTTCACTTTTGTAATGTGAGAGCCAGTGATGAAGAGATATTTGTACTCTTTTACTAATTCAATCACATTTCCTTGCAGTGTCTGAAGAAAGACTGAAGTATTTTTCTTTTCTTTTTTTTTGAGCTGTTCTTTTTTTGGTTAATCACAATGTTATTCCAGGGTCAACGAAGATTGATCCAGGAACATGTCGAACTTCAGGTCTCCCAACCTGCAGGTCAAGCTGGTCCTTTGGCTGGATTCAGTTCAGTTTATAGCCGGTCAGGCATGTCCATCTTAAACGGGCAAATGATTCCATTCCCACCTCCGTGTGTGGTTACTGAGTGTAGATTTGAGGGAGGTCACGGCAGGCCTGTGGTACGTGCAGTAGGAAATGACATTGTCTCAGGAGACGGGCTTTAATGGGACATCACTCTGTCTGTGGGAGAACGGAGAGGCACAGCTGTTGCATACGCACTCCCAACACACTGCGCAGGAAGCTGCGACTGGGGTTTCATAACCCACGGCCTTCTGGAGAGGAACCTGGCCTCTTTAAACATCTGCCACATCTCAGATATCTACATCAATAGTATTCAGGTAAATATGACTGTTTTTAAAGTCTGTCCGTGGTGACGCAGCAATTCTAGGCGTCTGACCTTCGCACCGATTGTTACTAGTGGGGCATCAGTACATGCCGCTGCAGGTTCTCTTTATATGCAAACCATCAGGGGATTGATTTCCATGCCAGCTGATTAACCCATGGGATGAGTGCGGTTTCCATAGAGACACAAAGTCAGTTGATCAAACGTGGCTGTTTTAATTGGAAGAACCCGCTAGCTTGCGCTCGGCTGTGAGCTTGCTGATTGGTTAGTCGGTTGCTGTAAGGCACAGATGACAAACCATTGACCCAGGGAAATTGCTTCCTGTTCATCTGCCCCCAAGACCGGTCATAATGAAACCCTGCACAGTTCATTAGCTGTCTGTAAAGGGTATTATTTGATCCTGGGGGGCGTCTTCATCTCATTGGAATATGCGGATGCAGCGAGGATCAGTTTTTCTCTTCACAACAGACTGGTCTCTTCGCTCATCCTTCTGTTCTCACCCAGACACATGGCCTTGTAGCATCCAGACTCAAGATGGCCAGCTTTCTCTTCTTCTCTCACTATGAATTGGCCTCAGTCTGGTGACGAAGAGGGGGTTGGGTGGAAAACTGTGCCCTGATTGTTATGTTGGTCAGTTTGATAAACTGAAGAATGTTGTTGCACATTAGCTGGATTAAATGTTGGAATCTGACTATTTTAGCCAAAATCGAACCGATCATTTACTAACCATCATGTCATTCGAGTCATGTTTTTTTAATCATTTATTGATTTTTCTGTTCAGTTAAAATCAATGGGGACTAGGGCTTTCAAGCTTCAAAAAGGATACAAAAGCATCAAAAGTATAAGTATAGTATGCATGTGTTTTTAGGCATTGTGGTATAAACACAAGTTATTTTAAACCACTGAAATGCAATCGACAGCGAAAGGGAACTCATTCTGCTATATGCGTGCGCTGTCTGAGAGACTTTCTTTTAGAGATGTACACACTTGTGAAGACTTTTTTCGCCACTTTATAGGCTTTAAATTCACACGCATGCATGTGTCAAAATGCCCGTCTTTGCAAGTATCCTTGTAAACGCTGTAGGTCTTAAATGAAAGCATGAAAGCAGAGAAAGAAAACATGTAACAGTGTATTGGATCCGAGCAGCTCTTAAAGTGACAGCAGTCTAATATTCCTGCTCTCTGTCATGTTAATAAAACAACAAAAGAGAGAGAATCTCACACCACTTTTGAATTACTCACTTTTGTAACTTTAAGAAGAAATGAATACTTAATTTAACAGAATTTAATTACTTTATACAATGTATTATTTTTTCTACTGTAGTTTTGTCCTTTTGCTTGTAATTAATTGCTTGTCTTTGGTGAGCTTGAAGGTTTTTTGTTGTTGTTTTTTTTGATATCATAAAGACCAAAAATTACTTAAAACAAATATACATATATATGTATGTGTGAAATGAAACTACTCGTATTATGAGCAAGATTAAGTCTAAGTACTGTTCAAAAGTTTGGGCTCTGTGTTTTGAAAGAAGTCTGTTATGTTCACTAAGGCTGCATTTTTGATGGAAAAAAGCAGTATCGTAAAATATTATTAGAATTTAAAATATCTGCTTCCTATTTATTCCAGTGTTGGCAAAGCTGAATTTTCAGCAGTCATTACAGCAGTGTTCAGTGTGAGCTTTAACCGTGATTTATGGTCAGTCTGGATTAAGAAAATATTCCTAATATATCACACGAAAATCATTCAAATATGCTGATTTAGTGCGCAAGAAACATTTTTTATTATTAATGTTGAAAACAGTTGCTTAATATTTTCACAGAAATTGCAATAAATTGTTTTTGTTTTTTCACAGTATTCTTTGAAGAATATTATGTAACATTATTAATGTGCTTGCTGCCACTTTTGATGAATTGAATACGTCCCTGCTGAATAAAAGTATTAATGTCTTAAAAAATCATACTGAGCCCAAACCTTTGAATAGCAACTCTTCTGCCACCAGATCATTGTTTGACTGAGAAGGAGTCTTTCAGATTGCATTTGTAAACTGGATCACATGATTCACTGAAAAGAACAATTCATTCATGAATAAAATTGCTACTTTTATGAACTCAACATGAGCTTGGGCAAATGTCAAGATTTTCAGCGAACAGTGGTCTATTTCACATGATTTCAGATGGAGGACTTGTAGTGCATGCTTAGTTTTGGTCTTTTTGTAATTTTGGAGCTTTTTCTTAACTCATAATTTCTCTCTCTCTCTCTCTCTCTCTCTCTCTCTCTCTATATATATATATATATATATATATATATATATATATATATATATATATATATATATATATATATATATATATGTGTGTGTGTGTGTGTGTGTATAACAATTACCATTTGTTACCAAAGAAATCTTTTTGTGGGTCTGAAACAACATGCATGTGAGTAATAGAGTAAAAGATTTTTTGGGTGATGTATTCCTTTAAATCACTTAAAAGTGGCCCGAAGCAGACTGAGCTTCCTGTCACAGTGAGTGCAATGTAACAACAGACGACACGCACCCTCGTGTCCAGCAAAGAGCCAGAACTCGGCATATGTCGAATGTGTCATTCTCCTCCAACGTGGCCAAAGAGAAGCTGTGAAAGCGTTGGTGTTTTATAAGCTAATGGCCTCTTGATTGACACCTATGAAAGCTTTATTATTCTAACCGCCTCCTGCTTCAAATATTTCAGCATGTTATGCTACAAAGAATACCGACGATTTCCATAAGGGTTACAAAATACTGCAGTAGTACAATGTTCTTTTTTTAGAGCGTGCTCCTGGAGATGAGTTATTATCAAAGCTTCTGTCAGCAGAAAAACTTATAATAACAGTGCATCCACAAAATTCCTTATTGCATTACTCCTGCTCCAGTGCAATTATTTATTCAGGAGATGCCGCTGGCGATCGCATGAGAATATTTTACCGAATGCGTTCTCAGCAGCAACCCAGCTGTGCTTTTCCACACAATCCCACCCTCTCTGTGACCCCCGGGGAGGAAAGTCTTTGTGGTATGGTCCTCTGTAACTATAAAGTCACTTTAAGCCAAATATCTGTAGGTATGGTATTTTTTCTCTTTTTTTACCTTGGCAGTGCTGTGAATTTATAGGCACAGATATACTAAAGGGTCCAGATGGACACACTTCTTACACATGATCTGGATCTTCATCCGTAATGACTCTGGCAAAGAAGTGACCAATGGCTTGCCCAAAGTGTTGCCATGGACCACAGTTGCTCATCTCGATCTGGGACTACAGCCTTCCCAAACACATCCCCCATCAAATGGTTTTTCCAGTGCCTTATTTTATATGGCGTGAAACACACAATCCTAACATTCCTTGTGAAGAAATCGCTTCCTTTTTAAAATTTTCATTCTAACATTTCAGTCAGAATGGGTCCCACATTTTTTCTAGGCTACAGTTTGCTGGATTTAGGTATATTATAAAAACTTCAGGATGGGCAACAAATCAAAACAGTCAAGCAATCACATCTCTCTAAACACCTCTGATCACTTCAGCAAATACATGGCAACCCTTGGCAGTAAAAATCCATCTGAATGTTATACTCCCTGAAATACAGTCATTAGAGGAAATCATTGCACAAACTATCTTCAGATCACAGTTGCTATAGTTACTCTGGAGCACATTTGTAAGGATCTAGAGAAAGAAGTTCTTGGTGCTTGTACCTCAGAAAGAAATTGGTCCTGGTTGCTCACATGCATTCTAGCAGATGCTTGAGATGTGTTCATGCTGAGAGACTCATAAGCGCCCTGCTACTGGGAACCAATGATCCATTGTCTTCATTAGACCATGAACGCAGAATTTATCATCGCATAGAAGAGTTGTTTCTGCTTGGTATGGGTTCTGTGCAGTTTTTTGCTCTATATTATAAAGCTCATGTAACCAATTATGATTCATAGTCAGTCATTTTTAAGTTTGACTAAGAGTATCTGAAAATTTCAGCATTGCACGTCAAGATGTTCTGTAGTGTGCTCTCTGGTCCTGAATCTAATCGCCATTTCTCTCTGTTTTCCTGCAGGCAACAATCACCAGAGCCAAACAAGTGTTCAGGTAGGACTCATTTGTCTTTTTTTTTTTTTTTTTTTTTTTTGAGAACTGTACAAGACCTGATTTTTAATGATCTGCTTAGATCTTTTCCTGTTGAATCCAGTTTAAAAAATACATTATGTTAGGAATGCTTTCTTATGATATACATATTTGTTTTTTGTATCTTACTCGGACACACACAGAATGCTCAGAGCATGTATTGACTCACAGGCTATCGAGGGTGTGGATTATGATTTGGAAGAGAGTAAATAATTTAGCATGAGATTCTGGAAAATAGATTAAGATTTGACTACAATAGGATTCGTGAAATAACATGCAGATAATGCTACATTTTGAATGATTCTTTCTCAGATAACTAAAAGAACATTTATAATAAAATAAAGTGTAAAAAAAAATATATTATTACTAAAAACTGTGAAATGTTTTATTTGTTTACGTCCATGCCGTGTGATCATTAGCCAGCATCAGTGATCCGTAAACATGTACATGTGTTGTTGTTATTTGTAACCCTGGACCACAAAACTAGTCATAAGTAGCACAGGTATATTTGAAGCAATAAAAAAATGCCAAAAATAATTAGGATATTAAGTAAAGATCATGTTCCATGTAGATATTTTATAAATTTCCTACCACAAATATATCAAAACCTAATTTTTTATTAGTGTTTGAATTTTTGATTTCCTCAATAGATTTCTTTCCACTCTCAGATTCCAGATTTTCAAATTGTAACTCTGTCAAATATCGTCTGTTTCTAACAAACCATACGTCAATGAAAAGCTGATCTTTATGACTGGTTATGTGGTACAGGGTCACATTTAATTAAAAATTTCTCATAGGTAAATATTAAAGTCAGAAGGGTTGCAGACTCCTTATATAGATAGTTTTTTATATTAATATATGATATGTACAATATATTTTTATTAATGTTTGTTGTTCATTATCAATTTATCTCGGAGTACTCCAATGAAACCTCCGCTACTGAAACTATTCTGCACTTCCACAAGCATTATTTATGTATTAGAATCAGTTAATATGTTAATGCCTATGCCTCAGTAATATTTGCATATAGTTTCTCGAGTAGCACAATTGGCTTTTTCATATTGTGCAAACCTACAGCGCTTCTTCTGGTATGCATTAACTATGCACTTTAACAGTAGGATGATAGCATTTGCATTAAAAATGAAGACTTTGGGTTGGTTCAGAACGAATGGCAACTTTTTGTTCTCGGTGGATTTGGGTGGCTTTCGTTCTGCTGCTTCTTATCGGAGAGTTGGAGCGTGTGGAGAGGAAAGACTCACCCTTCAGAGAGGCAGCTGTGCTGTCCATCTCCCCTCACACAAAAGATCAGAAGCGCTGCCCGGGCCTCAGTCTCCACTGGGATGCCAGCCATTTGATTGTTATCTGTCTATTCAGCTTGTGAAGGTGGGGCCCACCGTCACACATCATCCTGGAGCAGGGCTCTGTTTAATCTGGCTCGCTGTCAAATGAAACTAGCCTACATGTTTGGGTTACTGAGTAAAGCGGCCAAGAACCGTTTGTTCTGAAGGAGCCTCGGGCTGAGCTCACTGCGGTACCGCATGACAGGATTGTGCATCTGCACATGTCTGCCACCTTGTGGCTGAAGATGAGCAAAACTCATGTGGACAAAGAGCTCTACCATAGTTAGGGATGATTGCAAGTTGGTTCCATGACGTCATTTGGTTTGCCTATTTAACAGAATTTCACGCTTAAATATATTCGTAATCTGATTCAGGAACTGGTACATAAAAGAAAAGGTTTTGGATTTTTCTGAATTAGCTTGCTGACTCTGTGAAGTGCAAAGGTCTTTTGGAAAACCATCCAACGTCAATCTGTTATTCTTTTCTCCTCCCCCATTCTTTCTCCATGGCTCTATCCATTTTTGTGTCCAGCCTCTGCAGTGAGGTGCATTTGGTCGATGAAGGCCACTCATCATTGTGATGTATAATGGCTCCTGCACTGAGTGCTATGTTGGGGTCAGGGGCCGTGGGGTCAGAGGTCGCAGGGGTGGCGGCGCTGGCTAAAGGGGAGCTGGCACTTGTAGGCACGCTCACGGCGCTCACGGCTTTCCTGCTGCTATCTGTCCTGCTGCTGCTGTGTGCGAGCTGCCAGGGGTGAGTATCATTAGAATATGTCTAATATCATAGAGCAGACTATGTATAGTAGCTGATAATAGCTAATAGTTAATACCAGTATAAACTACAAATGAGCAGGCTCATATAGAAACTGTGCATTCAGAAATATCCAAAGAATTGGAATGGCATCAATCACAAACTTCAACACGTACCTCATTTCTGCTATTACATAATTTAATCATGTTTTCAAAAATAATTAATATTTAAGTAGATATGAGAGTTATGCTCTAATTTTCTTCACCATAAATCCATTTTTCAGCATTCCACTGATTTTTTTATATATATATATATATATATATATATATATATATATATATATATATATATATATATATATATATATATATATATATATATATATCAAGTAGTACCAAACCTGTATGAATTAATTTGTCCTTCAGAAAGTTCTTCCAAAACTGTTTTGGGGCACCATTGACTTTTCATAGTATTTTTTTCTGATTACAAAGAGGCTACATGGCCTTGATGTCATGGAATTAATTAATTTGCTGTGCATTTCTTGACAAGTAGTTTTCCTTTCATTTTAAAAAATGATTTAAATTTTTTGTATGTTATAAGAAGAAATTATGCAAGAATCTTTGTTTCCTTTGGAGCAGATAAAGCTTAATCCTTGATCCAATACTATATTAAATCTGATTTTAAATGCTTTGCTGTCTAGAACAAGGCTTAGTTTGCATCTTACAATATGATATTGAATGTTGCCACACAAACACAAAGCAACAGACAATAGATTTAGAGCCCACGGCCAAATCTACAGACTTAATCAAAATTTCTCAGTAATTCTCTCCCTCTGACTCCACAGGCAGAAAAAAGGGGGGCCGCCAGGAGACCATGAAAACCTGATGAATGGGGTAAGCATGTGCTTCAGTGATGCTTTCAATCGAAGAGATTTAAGCCTGTGCTGCCTCATTGTGGCCATTCCTCAAAAGGCATTTTTAATCACAGAGAGTCCCGAGATTACACGAACCATCTTTAGTGTTTTAGTCATGAGAATGTGTGACCGCTGTGCTCGGGGGCCTGGTGAAGACGGAAAAACACCGAAGAGAATGGACGGTCATTGTGCGACCCGGGGTTTGTGGGAGGAAAGCATGAAGCAGACAGATTAACATTTTTGTTTGGCCGCAGGGAGATGAGAAACTTCATGCATGAGTTGCCTTTCACTCTGGGTCTGTTGCATCTGAGTGGGTGTTTTCTGCGAAATTATCATCCAAAGACAGAGTTCAAGAGTTCAGGAGATGTTTAGCAGTCGAGAGATTAGTGTGACCTACTGAGGGCATAATTGAGTGCTAAAACACACACATGCATTTACTCAAACAGCTGTATAGGCAGGGTCTGTGGGACTCTTTTACGCATGAATCGTTCATTGTTACTGTCATTAAATGAGGGGGCCTACCAGCATGTGTTTGTGGCTTGTTGACTGATTATAAAGGCTTGTGGAGCACATGTACAATACACAGATCATAAGGCCACCACACAGCCAGATGTTGATTTTATGTTTATTATGTTCAACGGAGTGCGTTTACCTCAATTTTATCGTTAGCTATGCATACTGCATTTGCATGCTGCGCACTACACTGACAGCAGCATGAAAGCTGTAAAAATAACTTAACTGTAGCCTTTATGCAAATGATGTTAATTACACTCACTGGTTATGCATAAAGTACGACAGAAACTGGGCTCTCTGCATTTTGAGGTTTGCGACTCATTTTGAATTTCACCGGAGTAATTAAAAGACTTGAAGATTACATTAAGAATAGGAACACATTTTACTACTTAGTCAGGTTTAATTGTTATTGACTGCACTAGAACTTTAACAGACCATTTGAGCATGGTAAAAAAGAGGTAGGTAATACTATAAAACTCGTCTTGACACATATTGGAAAAGAGATAAACCATCACTTGCATAAACTAAACCATTAGAAACTTTGTCAAATAACTCAAACTAAAAATAAATGTAACTTTGATTTAATCAAGACTTGTGAAGTGAATTATAATTAAAATGGTCAGAATATGCTACTATATTTTTTAAAAATCTAAATCTAAATGATATTTCATCAAGAATGCATTTGAAAGACCTTTACTTAGTTACAAAATATTTGTACATGATATTTGTCACATTCCATTTTAAGCTTAATAAGGAGCTACACATATACGTGTAGTCTAGTTGTAAATGAAAATTGATCATATAACCACTTTGGCAACAAACATGGGGCTGTGACCTCAAGGTTGAGACCCTCTGTATTATTTAAAGTGAGTATTAACGATTGTGACATGATTACGCAAATGTCGGACATTATCTCTCGATTAACACCGTAAACCTCTATAGTTTTGATGGATATCCGAAGGCTAACCTTTGCATGATAATGTACATCTCGCCTGTCAATATGTTAAGGAGGGCTTTGTTTAAATGTCGGTGTCTGTCACAGCCTGACAGGGTAAATGGGGTCTTTGTCTTGCTGTGACAATCTGAGTGGCTCTCAGCTTTTAACCTCCTGTATCTGAAGGACTTCATCACCCTGGCAACAGGCACTTCAGTGACCCGCCACTAGGTGATCCCATAGTGCCACTGCATGGTGTTTTTGCCATGGTTTAAAGATGCAAACAAAGAGCTCAATCTAAGTGTCTTTGTCTCCGGTCTCCTTGTAGCAGGGGTTCTCAACCTTTTTTGGTAAATAAGGAGAATTTTTCATTTAAATCCTTGCTCCCCCAGTAGCGTCAAAGAATTAAGCTATGCGTGTTACCATCTAACAAGTGACCAATTACATTTCACATTCAGTCTTTTTCATCATTGACCCTGGAACTACAAGAAATGATAAAAAGTCTAGCATGTATCTCATCTTGACCCCTTAATCAATGACAACCCTGTGCATTTTTTGCCTGAAGGCCGATTGCATCGTCAAATAGTTTTTATTCCATACATAGTGGACAGGTAACATATCCTATTTATCTGCAGGTGTCAGAAAAGGAAGCATGCAGCCAGTCAGTAGAGAGCCATGGGACTGACTTGGCGGTCAGCAGTTCCCATAATGGGCCTCTTACCAGTGGTACAGGTACCAGTTCTGCAGCAATGTCTCATTGACGCTGTCTGTAAGCATCTACAGCAGATTTTCACTCTGTTTCTACTTACTTCTGTCCTCAGTACTAACAGACACAATGGACACAAGTCCCCAGCCTTCAGAAGACATGCTGTCCAGCCAATCAGAGATCAGATCCTCTAAGTATCACCAGGATCGCGAATTACCCAGCATTCCTCCCACAGATACCCTCAAAGCAGCCATAGATGCTCAAGCTCCCTCAGGAGAAGGCACGTACGAGGTGGTGAAGGACAGCGCCTCCCGTGATGTCAGTGTCGAGGACTGTCTATATGAGACAGTGAAAGAACTCAAGGACATTGGCCTCCCCAACGGTACACTAAGCCCAGAGGAACCACCTGCGCCTCTTCTTAACGGCCACCCAAGCCCTGCTACACCAGACCACACCATGCTGCCCAATGGTGTGGAGTATGCCTCCGTCAACCTCAGCAAGAAGAGCCGCTACAGCACCGACATGGAGGCCAGGCGCTCGGCCGCCATTGTGAATTTCGAAGAGCCCGAGGATGAAAAACCACCTCCTGTACCAGACAAAGTACTGGATGAGAATGAGAACCAGCAGATCCCGAATGGGCAGGTGGGCTCTCTACTGAACTCTCTTTCTTATGAAAGTACCATTCTTGCCCTGTAGAGAAACCTGTAGAGTACTCTTTCTCACATAAATCAACATTATCATGAACATGGTAGTTGCGTTGCTGTTCATGGATAAAAATCTTAACTTCTTTTCTGACCAAATTTTCATTTTTGGGTGAACTATCCCTTTAAGAATATGTACTACATTTGAATAAATTACTTGAATAAATATACTCTTACTAGAGTATATGGAAATAGGGGTTCTGCAGTATATTGATAATGAAGACATTTTTAGTAGTCAATTGAATATGGGAGTCATTTTAACATGCCATCATATTATTGTTTGATACTCTTTGGTACCCAGGTACCACCGCAGTACTGTTTTTGTAAGGTTCATTAAAGGATTAAAAGACCGTAGTTAATACATCATTAGGTGCTCTCCTGTAGTAATCACTTTGTTTAGCAGGAGCTACTCCAGCAGAGTGATGTGACCCTTTGACACTTATAATCGAGAACAAAATAGAATAATCTCAGAATCAAAACAAAAAACAACTGGACCAGCATTCTCCATTGCCAGCTAAACTTAGAGACTGCAAGAGAATAATAGAGAACAGTTAGTTTCCAGTTTAATTACAATCTTTTAGGTTGACATGATATACATACGTGCCTCTCTAGCATACAAATGAAGCCATCTGTAGAGGAGAGACAGGCTGCTGTTGAGCCCACAGAGCATCCACTAAAGCTAAACGCTACTGTCAGCAGCCGAGGAAGCCCTGCACCTCCTTTGTTCATCACTTGCCTCTTATACCCTCGCTCTGTCAATCTCTCTCTTTTGCTATAATCTTCCTTATCTCTCCTTTGGTTATTCTCATTTGGTATTTTTGCCCTGTCTTTCTGTTTTCTTTGTCCTTGTACTCAAGATCAATTATGTGTGTTTTCCAACAAAAACGATGCTAGATTTCATGCCCAACCAGAGATCTTCCCAAAACTGACCCATGCTTCTGCAGACCTGAACCAATTTAAAATAAGCAATTAATTTTGCTTTGCTTCAGATTTGCCAAAAATTCTTTGGCTTCTGATGCCAATAGTTATTGATTTGAAACCTGAGTTTAGGGACCAGAGCCGATCTCTCCGTAAACGTGTTTAATGATTCCAGATTGGTCATTGGATTTGTCACTAACGCCCTTTGGGCTAAAGTGTCTCCTACTACACCATTGGTTTAAACTTGTCACCTATCAATCCAAATTTAATTCGCTGTGGCCTGATGTTCACATGTAATGGGGCTGCAGTAATTCATCTTATTGGTCACATATGCGCACGGTGATCAGTGCGTTCCAGCTGTCCAGTGTCTGACAGCTCACCCTCATGATGAATGAGACGGCAGAGCATGTGTTTACAGGTACATCAGTGAATCTTTCGGTTAAAGCTTGGATGCCCAAACTGACTAGCACATGTTGTAACACATGCCCGCACATCGAACACATTGCCTCATTAGTTGACGGTGTGGACAGCACTGTATGTTTGGTTATTTGATGGAAGCACGCAAGCCTGGCTTGAGCGGAGAGCCATGTGTGTCATTATGCATTGGTGCCACTGTCACTACGTGTGATGGACTGAGGGCAGCTGTCTTTGATAAACTGTGATTTCAGCACATCAACGCTCAGAAGTCTCCTGCTGAAGGGAAGGACTTTTATTGTTAGCACTGATGCCTTGTCAAAAGATGTGTGGGCACATGCTGACAACTGTGTAAAAGCAAATACTAATCGACACCGTTGAGCGCAGCGCTACAGGCCGTTCCTTCACGCCCGGGCCATACTGTCAGCATCCTGTCACAGTCTGGGTATGATCTAATGTGAACTTCACAGGGTATTCAGGCGTTGGGGAATGCATGTGTTCAGTAAGAAGGGCCCTGCGAATGGAACCACCAGTCATTTCAGTCCACCTAAGTACTATGTGCAAAATTAAGCCAAAATAAATGACGCTTTTATTCAGGTCAGATTACTCTTTGCCCATATTTGCACCGCCTCAAGGCAACAATTTCGGACATGTAAGACCAACAATCTATTTAAAAGTGTGTGTGTATGTATATATATATATATATATATATATATATATATATATATATATATATATATATTCATTCATGTGTGTGTAATGATGTTATCACACACAAAACTCTAATCTTTCTGCTGCAGTGCGTTTTAAACATTTCCGATAATTATTCATTTCTTATATGGGCAAATCAATGGAAGAGACACTTTAATTAATATAGAGGGCTGGTTAGAGACAAAGGCAAGAGTGAATTAGCAGATAAGCCCTATTGTAAGAGACATTTGTTAGTTGTGATGAGGTCAGGGGTGTTTTTGCGGAGCTACACGGATGGGCTATTAAATTAATTGCTTTCCTAATTAAACCAATATCAAAGCACATCTGGCAAGTCCCTGATGCACATTCTGAGCAATCATATCAAAGCAAAGCACACCTCAAGTTCATGGGGTGAGATGGCATCATCAAAACAGGCTTGAATTTTTGGCACTAAAACATCTGAGGATTCATCTTGAATGGGTTATAGCAAATATCCCACTTAACTGTAATCTGCCTGTCAGTGAGACGACTGCGACAAGGATTGATATTCTTCCCCAACAGCCGAGGTGTCTGCTATTGATCTTCTGTAGGATTTACTTTGTTAATTAATGACTGTTATCGATTCTCTTTGTAAATATACAACCGCTTTTGCTAGGAGAGGAACTGTACATTTGATTTCAATCAGTAACTCTTAAGTAATGAATGAGTGGCTTCGTTTTTGCATCAATCAGTCCTTGACATTAGCATGTGTCAGCTGAAGTAAGCCATTTCCTATGCTGTTGTATGCTTAAACCGATTCAATATGAAGCATTTTTAACTAATGGTCTTCTTTCAAACGTTGTCCAACAGTTACACTCCACGTTGACATCTCCAGAACTTCAGGATGACGTGTCTCCGGACAGTGAGGTATGCTTAGCATCAGCATCTTGCATAGACCAAGTCTTTGCAATAATTAATAATGTCTGCTTATTAATATCACACTAAACCAAGGGTGTATTACAGAAAGCACGGTTAACTTAACGTCAACTCAACCCTGAACTTTTGGGTTGATTAACCCCAAACCTTTTTCACTGTAGGTATGCGAGTTCATTCAACTCAGAGTATGTTCCTGTTAAGACTCAGTACATTCTCAACAGAGTGACAAATTGATAGGTCACATTTTGAGAATATGAATTACATTGTTTGACGATAATTATATATTAAGTCGATTCAGATATGTATTTTTAATATAGAAAGACATTATAGAAAGCACCTCCAGAGTGGGTAATCTTCAAAGAGCAAATGAATATACTATTAGCTTTTACGATTTTGGAATCAAAGGTTATCCGCTCACTTATCCTCAAACATATCACATAACCTGCTTTCTGGAATACAAGTCTGTAGAGTAAAGTCTTATTCTCTGTTACATTTCCAATTCCAGTTGTCAGACATGTACTCGAAGGTAGTGAAGAATTCTTTAAAGGAAACGGAGAATGACTACAGCAGTATTGGAGACATCAAGGGAATGGTGCCGGAGTCGACTTCCAGTGATCTTTATGCCACGGTTGGAGATGAATTCCCAATGGCTCTTGGCTCCCAGCCTCCGGAAGGGCTTACAGAGAATGCAGACCCTGGGTACGAGACCATCACGATCTCCAAAGCATCTGAAGAGGCTCATCAGGGCAATGGGATAGTGGAGCCTGACTATGAGAGTGTGGGGGAACTGGGTCTCAACGGGGACATCTCTCGTCTCTGACCACCCGTGTAAGGGACTGTGGACGCTGAGAAGTCACTTCTCTGAGGTTTAGAAGTGGCAGTTGGGGTGATATCGCGAGTATAATGCACTTAACCTTTGCTGATTGAATGTTTTTGAGCATAGCATTTATGCAGCGTATAGTTTTCGAATATTCTAAACAAAGGGGTTCATTTAAACCTGTGACCCAGCACAGGAAATGAAACACTCTATAGTCGCTCGGAAGACTGTTTGTTATGCTATTCATGTGAAAATTTGCGTACCACAAACCCAAGTTTCCCCTCACTGGCACCGTTTATGACTGATATGTTCCTACCAATTTGCCAATTTTGTCCCGACACATGCAGCAGGGATGTATCTAATACAGAGCATCTCCATTTGTTTAGCAGGAGAGCATTTGATATTTTTAATGCTTTCTGGGCAGCTGATGTGCTCAACGATTGCAGTTACTCTTCAATACACACCATCTCTAAACGCTTTCCACAGCTTGTTCCCGTTCTAGTAAGAAACACAAAACAAAATGCTCACAAATGCATCCCATTACTAATATCCTCTAATGTACAGCTGTAATTATGGTTTATTAAAATAAAAGACATTACATTAGGGTAAATTAGAGCCTGAAAGCTCTGATATAGAAAGGAATACTTTTTGCTAGACCAAAGATTAACACATGCATATGAATATTAAGCAAGAATATCTGCTGCATTGAAAACACAGCAACACAAATGTGACTTAAATTAGTTCAAATGGAAAACATGTATAATGCTAATGCTATTTCAGACTTTGATGTAAAATATGCTATATCTGAATAGCGGAAGATCATGTTTAATCATGTCTGCATATCCTAATTAATATACATGAGCTGAGAGTTCATCGTTTTGTGACATTACAAGCAGCACATCTGCTTAACCCCCTTCCCAAGTCTCCGCCACTTTTCGAAACAAAGCGACACCAATGGCTGTGCTTTTTACGAGAAATATTTTATTCATATTGTGTACTAGTAGGTTCCACGCGTTTGCACACTGCACCTGCTGTGAGCTCCACTCTGCCTGCCCGTTTTCACGTGATACTAGTTGAGCAACCGACAGAGTCGTGTCCTCGTATAACCCCGAGAAGAGAACCAATCAGATCGAGTCAACAGCAGACCTCTCAGCTCAGTCCATTAAGGAACTAGACTCATTTTAATCATTCAGAACTGCTGGAGCATTTACTTTCACAAGTAGTAAGCAAGAGGTGTTCACATAAAGCATATCGAAATATAAAAGAGGAACATTTAAATGTTGCCATCATTCTGAGCCGTTTAACTTTTTTTTTTTTTTTTTTCAATGTGTCAAATCACATGCTCTGGTGAGGAAGTGACCTTTTAGGTACGCAAAGTTAAGCACACTCATTTAAGAATGTACTAAAAGGGTATTAACGAAAAGTTGGCTATTATCTATTGCTGGTGTGAGTTTGCATCCTTTCAATTGTTCACTTAATGCCATTTGTGATGTAATTGAGCTATGTTGTCAAGATTTATGTTTTTTTTTATTGATGCAGCTGTATTGATTGACTATCAGATACATTATATATTTCAGATATTGTTTAGTTTTTACATGTAATAGGTACGCAACATTTCAAAAGGTACTGCCACACTGCAGCTTTGCCTGGCAGCTTATGTACTTTATTATCAGGTATGCATTTTTAGCTGCTTTTACATTCATGTAGCAGTATAATCAAAAAGCATAGCGCATCCAGACGCTGCATGGGACAACTTCATGCCAAGAGACACTTGTAAATATTCAAAAGACTATTATGAGCTATTAAATTATGTCAGTGTTCAAGTAAAGTTCTGTAATAATTGGAAGCAGCTCTCAAATGACAGCACGTGGAACTTTTATAGTTTGTTTGTATCTAAGATCTAATGAAAATTTAAGAGTCAGTGGAATACAGCCTGTTTTCTAGATGCATTTTTAATTAAAGAAAGTTTAATGGAGGTTTATTAACATTTAAAAGGCTAATAGGAATATGTATTTCTTTTGGAGTATTTAGCACTATTTAAAACGTGAGGTTTTTTGAGGACTGCGGATGGAGTCCAAATGTTGTCCGTGTTTGCTTGTAATGGTACGTCGTGTTGGTACAGGTTCCATATTAAAAAGTTGTTTTATTTAATATCATGGTGAAACATTGAGCATTTGGTTTCTCCCTCTAACCAAATTATGTATTAAGTTGTAAATAAGAATGAATTTTACATTTGTTTATTTCATCATAACCTTTGTATTGTGGTATTTGCTTATTAAACATATAGTCATGCTGGACTAATAATGTGTGTGTGCATATTTATTCAACTGATATTTATATATCAGCATCAATGCATCATGGCAGTCTTAAGACAAGAAAGACATTTATTCTGTTTTAGCATGATAATCTCTTGATACTTAATCTGCCAATACATCCTACTAAACTAAATTCTCAAGTGTAGAAAAACAACCTTCGATAAGGCGTTTTTATTATCATGCCAGTGCACTGGTATTAGGGGACTTAAAGAACATATTTCACTGTACAGCCAGGTATTGATTGAATCTGTGGTCAAAGCAACATGCATTTTCCATGTACGCTCTTCACAAGGGAGCGGCAGCAAACAAGGGCATGGAATAGATTTTTTATTTTCACATCATATGGATAAATTGTTTGTTAAAAGATGCAATCTTTTGAGCCATGCCTTAAGAGGTTGTTCCTATAGACGGTTTGTTATCATGCCCACTAGCACACAGTAATTATATTAAGCTTTGAGAGGCTATGAGAGAGGTGCGGTTCTTTGATCAATGCTACAATCGATTCTGAACACTCAATGGCGAGCATATTCAACATACACGTGTTTGTGCTTTACCGTACACAAAGGTAGACATCTTCAATTAAGGCTTATATATAATGCACACAAGCTGAGGGGGGGGTGACTTTTATGTAATCGATGCAAATTACACGCATAACAATGTGAATCACTAAAGACAAAAAAGGAGCTACACTTTTTCAGCAACAGAAAGACCTAATTACTTGCTGCATGTTTTAGATGAAAAACTAAATCAGCTAAGTAATCTGGTTAGATAACCCCTATTATAGTGCACACACACACACACACACACACACACACACACAGCAGCGAACACACACCCGGAGCTGGTTATTTACTCCCCCCCCCCCACGTAAAATCCCCGTCGGACCTGAGAATCATACCTGCAACCTTTAGGTTACAATTCTCAAACTCTCAAACCATTAGGCCACAACTTATAGATTTAATGCAATTACTTTCATAATTTTTGCATGTGCTGATAAATGTAAAGTTTGAATGCTCCCTATGTAATTTGAATACATGTAAAATACATAAAAGTGAAATTGAAATATCAGTAAAGTAGCAGTCACAAAAAAATGTCACCTAGTGATTGCTTCCATGTGTCTGCATGAAAGCTATTTCAGTATGTGGTCAAATAAGAAAAGAAACCGCTATCTGAGATTTCTAGGATATACTGTTACTTTCAGTATCAAGTATTTATATTAAGTTTTTGTGAGTTTGTGACTGACAGAAGCCTAAATCCATATTATTTGTCGAAATTTTACATTTTAAAGGAGTAGTTGTTAGTCTGAATGATAAAGTCTTCTCTGCTCAAATATGTCTAAACAGTTTCTCAAAAAAAGTAATAAAGGCTGAAAAGTAATAGTAACCTCAATTACCTACTACTTCAGAAAAAGATTCTGCTGAAGGGCACCTCCAATGGCCATGGGATCGGAGCTGTGAATAGTAGTGAAGCACGACATGTAAAATGTCTAGATTACATACCACACACATTTACACTACACAGAGTATACTTTTCTTAAAGGTCATTATTGCATTTGGTATTTAAAATGATTAAAGCGTGCACTAAAGCGACAGTTCAGCCAGAAATGATCATCATGAGACAGGCTGTTCGTCTGTCCTGTTCTACAGAAGAAAGAACCACAGGTATGGGAAAACATGAGAATTTTTTTTTTTTTTTGGGGGGTGCAATATCCCTTTAAGACGTCAAAAATAAAAACGTGTCAACAGCTTTTCCTTCCTCGACATAACAAATCGTGTTTAAATATTTACATTATGGTCAGAGTCGGACAAGTTTATGTTTTGGTATGTGACGAGTACGAGTGATTTTCTATAAACAGTTTTTCTCCTCCTGACAGGTCCCGCCACAGAGGTCCCTCGGGAATCCCTGCCGCGCGTCAATCATTCTAGCCGGGTCACACACACACACACACAGACGCGTACAACTCGGTCCGAGCATCGTTACTGTTATCAATGTTATGCACACTGGCCGGCCTACCTAAATAATAACTGCTCAAAGACTTCGCTCTCTCCATCCGTGCGTCATTGTTTTAATCGCAGCAGCGACCGTCGCTTGCGTTTGGAGGGAAACTGCGGGAGAAAGCGAGCGCGAGCGAGTGGAGGCGTGTGTGCCGCCAGCCAATCAGAACGCACACTGGCTGCGCGAGCGCACATGTTTACAGGCGACATTCCGCCGGTAGAGCCAGTGGCTCCGCAAAACCCGGATGGATTTACCGGAATGGAGTCCTTTTCAAACGAAAGCGGGTTTAGGGCGATGCGGGATGAAAGCTAGCTATTAAAACGGCACCCTCGACACCGGAGTCGCTCATTTATATCCTAATACGCAACAAATTTCTGGCGGTCTGCTCCTCGGCGATTTATCGCATAAATACCCGTTGTGTGTATTGTGAAAAATACATCGTGTTTATCGATCCAAAACCGCCGCTCCGCGCCGCGTTTTACCGCGACCCGTCAGCTTTAAGGGAACGGCAAGCAAAACAAACAGGTCGACAGAAGAAAGATATCGGTTGCCGGTCGGTGCTTCGGTCAGACGGACAGAGAGGTTATCAAGCGTAGCTCATTTGCATGTTGTAACGGTTCGCTTCTCGCGCCGGTGAAATATGCGGATGCGCTCCAGATCTGTGGTTATGTTGTCGTATTATTCGCATGTTCGGCCCGTTATGACGGTCAGTCCGTTCGGGTTTTGTCAGCGTGACATTTCGCGTTTTTAAAGCGACATTGCCTTGCAAAGATCGAAGTCATTTTTATTCGCGCATTTCACTGATATATCGACTATGCATACGCGGCGGCTGGTGAAGCGCTCGGTCATCGGGAGCCGCGTCTACGCGCCGGGTTTAACGGGAGACGCGGCTCCGCTCACGGGAGTGATCCAGGCTGTCAAACAAGACAACAGAGATGCCTCGACCGGCCATCGGCGCAACGTGTACACGGTGCTCATGCAAGACGGGAGCTTGAAGGAGTACTCGGAGGAGGAGATTGCACAGATGACCGCGAAAGCGCCGCTGAAGTCGAGCCTGAAGGTTGGTGTGTGGTCAGCTGGGCTTGTTGTTGTTGTGCTGCTTGTCGCACACGGTCTTGTTTACAGTGCATTGGGAGATTCATGTCTGATGCTCCCGATAATTCTCGTCTGAATGTGCGACGATAGGTTTTACACTGAAGTAATGATGCCGACGCTGTCGGGGGTCGTTGGCCCCGCAAATGAAACATTGCTTTTTTTTTGCAAAATTGTAGAATTGCATGAATCGCCGGTGTCCATGTTCTCCATCCGTGCATTGAACTCTGACACTTCTGGCCTCTCCGTTGTTGGATGGGAACCCAGTTGCAAAAGACCGAAGTGCATATTCATTAAAAAAGTACTTTGATTGTATATCATGTTCACTTTTTATCTTTCTAAGTGGAGACCATTTTAATTGTCGCTGTGCTGCGATGAAGGTTCTAACAAAAAAAAATAGTGCTTCAAATTAATTCAAATTCAAATTAATATTTTCTAGCTTTATTTAGTATAACTGTGTTTATACAATGTAAATATGGCATTTATGTAATATAAATATGTTTATATTAAACAATACAAACAACGCTCTCCCTTTAGCGCGAATTAGATTTACATATTTCCTTATCATATTATATTAGTTATCATATATATATATTTTTTTACATTTATTATATATATTTTATATATATGTAAGCACGAACAAAAAATGGATCACGTTCGAGGGAATCAGGTGTGAAATCTGAATGATTCATTCACTAACTCGCCCGTGAGGTCAACTCTTCTACTAAAGTGAATCTTTTCACTAAAGGGAACCGGTTCATAAGAGTCATTTGTTTGTGAATCGGTCATCTCGCGCGGCGTTCATTGCATTCAGCGATCCCAAAGCGACGACGGAAAGATGCAAAATAGCGGCGATGGAAACACTGACCGAATAGATGTAATTAAACTATTGCGCAACCGCGTGATGAAATCTGACCACACCGCATATGGACAAACACAAAGTTTCTTCGACTGACTATTTTTTTTTTATTATTGTCGTAAATTAGCCTTGTTTTTGTCGCATTTGTGGCCGTTTGAGTGGAGGTTTGTAGCCACGCAGGGCCGTGTAAGCCGCTGATTATCTGAGTTTAGTGGGTGGATAACAGTGGCAAACAAACACGCTCTGCAGCATTCACGCGCCAGCAGAAGCATCTGTGCGCGCGCGCGTACAACAGCCTCCATCTCTCCTCTGCAACCGGCTTTCTTAGTGCTTTTTACCGTGTATTCCACA
Source organism: Puntigrus tetrazona (assembly GCF_018831695.1). NCBI lineage: Eukaryota > Metazoa > Chordata > Actinopteri > Cypriniformes > Cyprinidae > Puntigrus > Puntigrus tetrazona. Next base: position 8,868,803 of record NC_056717.1, on the reverse strand, counting down.
TTCATCGCTAGTGCAGTGATCGTGTTTTTTATTCATTTTTTTTCTTTGATATTTAGCTCAGATCAAGTTCGTTTCATTCACAGAGCCCCTCGTGATTGCACACTAGGCTGGGTGCGTTGCTTGCGCGTAATTGCAAAATACAAAGGTTTTTTTTTTTAATACATATAATGACCTAATTGCAGTCATCAAGTTATATAGCCTGAGGTGCCATATCAAACAAAGACGGTCAAAATGAAAAGAAGGGCACCAGCTCTATTTCATTCTTTTACAGCCAGAGCTGCAAGACTTCGATGTGTAGATTTTGCATGGGAATGATTCAAATACATTAGGATAAATAACCAAATAAACATAATACCTTTAATTTGCATGCTATATTTGCCTACACGGTGCACATTTAATGTTTGTACGCGCTTGTTTTTGGCAAGTGTGCAAACTCCCCAATCAGACATCCATTTAATTTTTAATCAGTGGCACTTTTTCAAGCAACTTCTATATACATCGCATGCTGACATGTTCTCTGGTGACATATGATGGGGGGAAAAGTTAAGATGTAAGCAATGCAAGCAAGGAGGGATGTGAAACTAAAGTGGGGGCTAATGGTCCCGGAGCAGCTGCTCCATAACGGCAGCAAAACTGAGCTCTACGGAGGGTCATGCTCATAGAATCTGGGGCTTTGGCAAGGCGCCTGGATTCCCAAACGAGTGCCATTCGGCTTGGGGGAATGCCACTTGTTGACTTGCATAGTAAGGAGGGGCTTCGTTAAGTGCGCTACAGTGTGGCATTTCCAGACAAAGGCGGACTGGATTGTTTTTGTTCCCCTGTTGTTTCCACTGCTTAATATCAAAATTTAATTAACACACATGGGCTGTCTAGCAGTTTAACTCTTTATGCACCGAGGCTTCGTTGCTGGTTTACATTGAAATATCTGAAATGCAAGCTTTGAAACATTTTTGTTACGGTTTTTACGAAAAGAGCATCATAATTCCTTTCACCGTGGAATTATCAAAGGTTAAAGGGAAGCGTCTCGCACGTGAACGTGCGACTGTGTGTTTGTTTTCTTGTGAATATTCAGATATAAATAAATAATTTGTAGATAATTAATTCTGAGTGCTCATCTGTGTGCATCCTGCTCTCAAATCTAATTAATTCTCTTATTAGTTCAGTCGAGATCTGTTCAAATCGATTAAAATCCTCTTTCTCTTTAGCAAAAATAAGATCTCATTTGAATAGTTTGACTGGCACATGAATTGTGACCCATATTTGATCAGTCTGGAGTCTGTGCTCCACGTTAGGAGAGAAAGCTGTGGCCGTTAAAAAAAAAAAAAACCCAACAAAAAACAAGCACACGAAGCAAGGGTTTTTATCTTGAGAGAGAAAGACTTAATAGTGTGTGAAATTTAAATTTGAACTTGTCAACTGTGCACTTTTGATTTGACGCTTGAAAGTCTTGCACAACATGATACCGCTTTAACAAATCTGTTCATCTCATGAAAATACGCCAAAGCCTGGCATTCTGCTTGTTTATGGAATAGCATTATTCCTGCCCTATGGGAGGTTTAAAGAAAGACCAAAATTGTCAGCGTTCACTCTTTTAGTCTGTTTTTCAATAAAGCACCATTAATAAAATTCCGCCTGATACAGATGCTAAGCTGATGAATGGCAGAGACTACATTTTGCTACGGTTAATGGTGTTAAATGTTTAGTATTTTTAAAGACAGCAACGTGAAAGATTATTTTCACAATTACATATCTAATGTTATAAGCAGTAATATGAATATCTAGTAGATATATTTGATAACATCTCTAATACTGGTACTAATCTTTTGTGTGTGGCTAGTTTTTCACCGAACGCTTGCTCGGCTGCAAAGGATTTGGAATCGCATGCATTGGTTATATGGACCGTGGTGGATTAATCCTAATTTATTATTATTGCAGAGGAAAAAGAGCAGCCAGCCCATTCTCCAAAATTTCTCCTTTTGTGTTCCACGGTAGAACGAAAGTCATATGGGTTCGGAACAACATGAGCGTGACTTAATAATAGCAGTTGGCACATAATTAAAAGAAACCGTATTAAAAAACCGCACTCGACTGCTAGTGAGGTAATCCTCGGTTTTGTATTTTATTCAGTCCTTATCAGGAGAGTTTCTCGGATCGGTATTGAGCCAGGTAATCCGTCCATTTTATTTTTAACTTCATTATAGCGTGGAAACTCACAGCTGCTCAAAGCCCAGCGTGATGGGCGTTTACTCTCTCCTCAGTCAAACTAATCGCGTTACGGTAAGATAATGATCTGGATTGCACGCCGCTCACTGTTAGATCATGCTCTTCGCCGGTGCATACAGTGATGTACGCCGTCTTGGCCCCTGTTTGCCCTCTCTGTAGCATGCGGTTTAGTGTACCGCAGCTTTAGTCACAGCGCAATAGAAAAGTCTACGGCTGCTGTGCAGAAGAGGAAAAGCTGCTCGTCTTTGCATTAGTGTGGTCACGGATGGTGGCTTGTTTTGCTAAGGGGGAAACGGCAGAGCGAGGGAGATTTATTTTTCTTTTGTCAGCAGCGCGGAGATCTTATAAACAAACGAGCGAATGGGATTTCTCCATCCGAAGCATTGTTCAGGTGTTTGCATTGACCGGTGCGTTAATTACCAACAGCTTAAATGCAGCTTAATGCGGCGTGATTGCAAGCAAACAAGCCTCACGGCGGGGGTCTATACCATTACCGGCCCCCGTAGGTGTAAACGGGGCCTCATTGATGGAGAGACTATTAACACAGTTAAGACTGACGAAAGGCAAATTTGTTTTTCTCTTCAGAGCACCTGTAATGGTGGCCAGCGGGACGGGCCCACGCAGGGCCAGAATGGGGGCGTGCAGAGAGGAGAGGCCCCCTCCCTCAGCCCTGAGAGCACAGAGGAGCCACGGGTGCTGGAGCACAAGAGGACGGGACGGGCGCTGGAGCCGGAGAAAGATCACACCCGCTCTGTGTCTCTGCTGGAACAAAAACGCAAGGTGGTCTCTTCTAGCATCGACGTACCACAAGCCAGGTAAGATTACGGGGTGAGCGCCCCCTACAGGCACAGCTGAGAACTGAAGGAACCACGTTATGCGCATGTTATTGTTTACTTCGTTTTAATTTTGTATAGATTTAATAAGATCTAGTTGTAGTCTGGTGGGAAGTTGCATACGTGGATTTTTATCGTAAATAGATTGATTGATTATAGAATTCTTTTGAGAATAAGGGTTGTTTGGACAAAATAAGATTTTTAAAAATGCTTGTTCAGAAGCTACTGAAATATTTTCCCCAATATGCATATTAAAAGTACAAAAACACGTAAGTAATTTGGTAAGAGCATATTGTAGTGTATACACCGATGTTTAAAAGTTTGGAGTCAGTAAGATTGTAATGTTTTGGAAAAGTGTTTTGTAAAGTTTTTTTAATGCTCAACAAGCATTTAAAAGTAAAATGTGGAATAAAAGTTTTTGTTTACATAATATATGTGTGTATTCAGTGTATATTTATATGTAAATACACACAGATGCATGTATATGTTCAAGTATATAAAAAATATATTTCTGTATTAAATACATTTCTAAAAACATAAATTGCATAAATATATTCATGTTAATACATATAAATATTTTCAAAACAAACATGTATATGTGTGTATTAATATATAGATAATATGCACAGTACACACACACACACATTACATAAAAAATATTTTGGATGTTATTAATCATTAGATAGCACTAATAATAGTACATTTATAATATGAAAAATGATTACAATTTAAAAAAAGTGTTTTCTGATTCAGTGTATTTCAAATTAGAAATAATTTCTGAGGTGGTCAAGCAGAGTATTCAGCATTAATTGGCCTTTTAATTTAAAGTTCTAAGCAAAACGAAGACCTGATAGAAGCGTGTTTGTGAATCCTGTGGTCTAAACGCTTCTCACACCTCTAGCATGCAGCAAGCTGTAGAACTACAAAAACATTGTAACAGCTGTATTCCTTGTTTGTCTCAAGCAATTTAAGCATGTTTTAACACACACAAACACGGGTCTTTTTAGTGTGACTTTTTACTTTTTAGATCCCAAAAATCAATTGGCATTTCAACTGACATGAAGCATCTGCTGTCTGATAGCTCTATTACTACGCTGAGGCCTGATATCGACTTAATATTTATTTGTTGACGAATTATTGATCTCTGAGCTCAATTTATATTCTATTCGTCCATTCAGGAAAAAAATGTCTCACTGAGCAATGAATTTATTTTATGGCTGAGAAAGATGTTTGTGATTTCTGTCTGTGTTAATTGGCCTTGCATGTTTGATTTGCTATAGGCTGACTACCGATGTCCCTAGGTGTTGTATTGATCACCTCGGTGGTGCTCCATTTATGAAGCTCATTATTTTTAATGCTTATAGAAAATGGTGATTAATCCTCCATGTACAACAAATGATGTTTGTCTTGCTACCTCTACATCTTGCTAGTTTGCACTGCTGGTTGTGCTGTGGTTCTGTACAATTTGTTTTCTGAACAGATTATCAATATTAACATGACATAAAATAATATGTTACATAGAAAAAAAATTCAGCTTTGCATCACAGGAATAAATTACACTTTAAAATATAATACCATGCAAGTTATTTTACATGTAATAATATTTCATAATATATTTTTTATAGCATTTCTGATTAAATAAATACAGCCTAAGAGATTCAAAAACATTTTTGCAAAATCTTACCAACCCCAAACTTATCAACAGTATCGTGAACCTCTGGGCAGAACAATTCATCATGATCATATCCTGGCTAAAATCAAACCAATTTTTAGATTTGTGTGCTTGAGTTGATTTAATCTCACAGTGCGTGTAACCATGTTTGCTCATATATTTTCATTTCTGTGTTTTTTTTGGACCGCTCAAACCTCAAAACATGTGTACGTTGAGCTCTGAGGTCTATTAGTCACGATTTTGGACAAGAAGCAGCCGCAAGTTTAAATATCTCAAAATAATCATGGTGCCTTTCTGTTGGCAGGGCCGTTTAGTTTAGACAAACAAAGACAAAGTTCTGGATAGAGTGCTTGGTTTCTTTTGCATTTCTCAGCTCCAGTGTTGTTGATCAATCCCTTGTGCCAAACTAGCATGAGGATTAGCTTCACTGTTATTGTGTAAAGTGTTTCCAACACATCAAAATCAATACATAGAGCGTTGCAAAGAATGATTTTCATTAAGCGGCAAAGAAAAACATTAGATCCCATAGGCCAAGAGTCTAATGTAAGAAATCACACAAGCGCCATGCACTTAAGTAGATGAACACAGAGATGACACTTGGACCAAAAAACGGATAGATATGGGTTTAACAGCCTTGTGTTTCCATTTAGGAGTAGTGGGTAGGGGCATCATTACTCTGAAATTGTGACTGATTGTCGCTGGTCTACTTAAAAGGAAAATGGTGACACATAAGCAGGAGACTAAACGGTTGTGAGGAAGGTGATTCAGATACTTGATTGTGATTGGAGACCAGGTTGCACGCTCTTGAAGTTGTGATTGCAAAGGGTAGTGACTTAGATGCAGTAACACTTTAATATCACAGGACTGGAGCTTGTAAGTAGCCGCTTGGTTTGTGTTCAATCAGACTACAATAGAGAGTGTGCTGGGGTTTGTTTGGTGACCTGCAGGTCTAGGGGGGGCCAAGGGGGCCACACGTTTCCCATCTCACGTCAGCTGTTTCTGTGTTCATTATTGGATACTGAATAGCTTAGTTCATCATATTTGTTTACAGAGTTCCACCACAAGCATTCTGTGTCTTGTATATTAGTTGACCCTACGTGATTACTGACCTCTCTTTCCCCCGGCAGCTTTGCTGAAAGAGAGGTTTATTAAAAGTTTGAGAAATGCTGTATGTGGAAACCTTCTGGTTCCTCTTTCTATTAGTGTACAACATAAATCTACAGCAGCTTCATATTTTTTCTATGGCAGGAAATAACCTGTTTGAACAAGAACAGTCTGACTTTTAATGATGCAGGCCTCCATAGACTAATTGTGAGCAGGAAATGAATGATGGGGTGTCTGTGTGTGTGTGTGTGTGTGTGTGTAAAAACATTAGCTGCTTTAAAAGAATAGTTCAGCCAAAGGAAATATGGACTATATTAACTCACCTTTAAAAAGATGAACCGCATTTCTTTTTTTTTCCTGTATGTTCTATGGAACAGTAATATTTGAAGAATGTGCTTCCCACTCTTTTCCATTAGTCCTGCACCACCTTAATGGACACACTGGGCTGGAAAATAACACAAAACAAAATCATTATTTTAAATTAGACTTTTCTACATGTTTCTTTCACAAACGCATCAGTTCACTTCAGAAGGCCTTTATGAACCACCCAGGGCAGTGTAGAGAACTTTTTATGATGACTGGATGGACTTTTTGGCCAATTAAAATCTCCATTCACATTCCATTATAAAGCTTAGAAGAGCAAGGACATTTTTAATACAACTCCGATTGTATTTGTCTGAAAAAAGAAAGTCATACAAAACCTAGGATGGCTTGAGGGCGAGTAAATCATGAGCTAATTTTTTTTCATTTTTTGCTAAACATTCCATAAAAGTGTGTTATCAAGGTTACATGTTTGAACAATTAAAATAAGAGATTTGTAATCGTGAATTGTTTATGGTTCCTGAAATACAGCTTCTATTCACCTGCGGGAGACTTCAGCAGAGACAGTGGTCAGGAAACCACACTAGAGGATTCTCCAAATAAACCTATTACCATCAAGAGCTCAATCCCCTGAGTCCATCAAAATAAGCTTTTGCATTACTGTGGTAAAGCTACGGAAATGAATGCAACCAAATTACTAGGTTTCCTATAACCTCTCAAACAGCCATATTGCTTGAAATATACGGGTGTAACCTTTGTTACTGCTTTTTTTTTTTTTGAACAACAAGCCTTGATCCAGTGTCGGGATGTGCTGTGTCAAAGTGGTGGGTGGATTAATCAGGGAGGGGGCTGATCTGGTCTGACAGTATGCAGCTTTACTGACTGCCAAAGAAAACAAGTTTCCCTCAGAAAGCGGATGGTGGTTGGGCTGCAACTTTAGAGAGCATGTGATTACCATCTGAAAAGCGCCACTCTTTGCAAAAGCCGGAGTTCTGCAATGCTGGATTCTTTCCAGCGCTCTCACAGCAAACAACACAGCGCCTGGTGTCGGTCCTGAGTGTCTTATCAGACTGGACACAGCGTGTTGTTGTTGTGTTTTTTTTTTTTTCACGTCCGTGAACTTGAACTTTCATGACTTCCACGATGATTGAAACAGTTTTGCAATAGTAGTTCCATTCGTATCTGATTGGCTCGACATGCAGGAAGCTACAAAATACATGCCTGAGTGAGTGTGCCATCCTACGAGAATGAAAGAATCCACTGTGTTAAATTGGGATGTGGTTGTTTTAGTAGTCAGTGAATGAAGGGTATAAACGCACTGTTCCTAGAAGCATGCAATAAAAATAGAGTGACATAACACTTAGCCAGATACATCAGCTGTACAAGTGCAAAGTTGAATGTAATAACAAATTAAGTTTCAACTCTGTAAAGCCTACTTCTAAATTTCCAAGGCCTCTAAATTATCGACATGAGCAAAACTCTGAAAACCCCTTTTTTAGATGATCTAGACATGCTTTTTTCATTTGAGTGACATTTCATACTTTTTTGCAAGTAAAAGACCTTTTAGTCAAACTGTAAAAATGTCCCCCTTCAGGCCATGGTTCATGTGTCTTTCTGCTGTGAAATCTTTAAATACTTAAGTACATTTAAGTATAACTTCAAAGTGAGATGAACACTTACTGAGGCATTTTAGGTTTTCATGTTAATTCATGTGAAAATGCTTCATAAATACGATCAGGCTCAGTATTGTATTGTACTGTATGTTTTGCATTTGATCATAAAATAAACATTTCAAATTATTAGGAGACCTATAGGAATAACTGATATTTATATGTATTCTCACTGATTTACATTACAAGCTGTCAGAATTAAATCTTATTTTTTGAACATATAAATATTAGCCTTTGGACTAAAGGGCATATTTTGCTTTGCTTTTGAGCTCCATATTATCCTATATGCATTAAAACAGATTAACAAAATCATATATGCAAACTTATTTTTTATTTTGTCCAAAAAAAATACAAATTTGATGAACTATTTCTTTAAAAAAAAAAAAATTATTTCATATATCAAGCTTTAAACGGTTAAACATATATGGGAGAATTTCTTAGTTTTGATTAGTGCTGTCAAACTATTAATTGCGATTAATTACCTCTGAAATGAAAGTTTTTATTTACATAATATTTGTGTGTGCACTGTGTACATTATAAATACACATACAGTGTATTTACATGTGTATATATATAATTAACATTATATATACATATTTAAAATATAAACATATTTTGCATAACCTTTTAAACATAACCTCTGTGAAAACAGAGAAACAATTTCACTCTTAGTCGCTCAAGCCACTAAAATGACATTATTTTGTTTTCTGAAAGAATTAGGCCTAATTTAACATGCAAAAATATGGTTTTTGTGTTGAGGATATGTTGTTAAACCCAAACTATAAAATCAGTCATCTGGAAATTGTGTTCAAAAAGGCCATTCGTGAATAGTTTCTCTTTCATTGCCTTTTCCATTAGAAGCTTTAAATCACTGGCCGCTTGCATGTGTCAAGGCTTTGGAAATTGGACCACCTGTGATGGTTTGGAATGAAATGTGCTGGAATTTTTATGCAAATGAGCGTTTTAATTAAAAAAACCCCTCTGAATATCAGTGAGGGGAAGTGGCCAAGAGTGGATTATGTCTTTCAAAGCGATAATACAGGCTGTTGGGTTGTCCTCACAAGATGATTGAAGTTACCAACGAGAAGAGCTCTAGTGTTTGCCGCAGCTCGATACCAAACGCTCCGGATCAGAAATGGCTTCCCATTAACATCCAACCTCCCTGAAGATGCCTGTCTGAAGAGAGTCATTTGTTAAAAAGATCAAAGCGCGATTCCATCAGCCTTTCTAGTTACCATCGTTTGTGTACAAGTGCAATACACTGCATTCAGTTATGACGATCTCTGATGTCTTGCCAGCCCGTCAATTTTAAAGCTGTCAAAACAAGTCTATTTACATTTATTAATGTTGTAAATAATGAAGTATCGCCTTGTTTTATGAGTTGAACACTTCTATACTGCAGTCATGGGAGTAGAAACAAATGTTCGGGCTGTGTTACTCTGACAGTCACGTTACTGTAAATCACAATGTAAATCAGTCAGCGGTGAAGGGACTACTCTAAATGTAATTGCGGCATAGCTTCTCGTTGCGTGCCGCCAATTTGCAGGTGTGTTAAAGAGTGCCTGTGGCATTCTCAGCAGTATGATCAAGAAAAAATATCACATCAATACTGAGATCATATGCAGTGCTTCTGTGCTTGAATCATTGTTGGAGGCTCTGGAATGGGTTGCCTCATTATTTTAAGAGGCTGCAGCGCAGATGAGCGTGAAAGGATGAATTGATTGCTTGTGTGAATTGATATGTTATGTGCTGTAGAGGCAATAATCATAATGACTTTAACATCACGGTTTTGACTTTTCGTTTTTTCTTTTGAAAATGGACTGTAATTCAGGGTTCACAAACAGAGATTGTGAAAATATAAATATATATACAGACGTGGACAAAATTGTTGGTACCCTTTGGTCAATGAAAGAAAAAGTCACAATGGTCACAGAAATAACTGTTATCTGACAAAAGTAATAATAAATAAAAATTCTATAAATGTTAACCAATGAAAGTCAGACATTGTTTTTCAACCATGCTTCAACAGAATTATTTAAAAAAATAAACTCACGAAACAGGCATGGACAAAAATGATGGTACCCTAGAAAACACTGAAAATAATGTGACCAAAGGGACATGTTAATTCAAGGTGTGTCCACTAATTAGCATCACAGGTGTCTACAACCTTGTAATCAGCCATTGGGCCTATATATATGGCTCCAGGTAATCACTGTGTTGTTTGGTGATATGGTGTGTACCACACTCGACATGGACCAGAGGAAGCAAAGGAAAGAGTTGTCTCAAGAGATCAGAAAGAAAATTATAGACAAGCATGTTAAAGGTAAAGGCTATAAGACCATCTCCAAGCAACTAAATGTTCCTGTGACTACAGTTGCACATATTATTCAGAAGTTTAAGATCCATGGGACTGTAGCCAACCTCCTGGACGTGGCATGGGAGGAAAATTGATGACAAATCTAAGAGACGGATAATCCGAATGGTAACAAAAGAGCCTAGAAAGACTTCTAAAGAGATTCAAGGTGAACTTCATGCTCAAGGAACATCAGTGTCAGATCGCACCATCCGTCGTTGTTTGAGCCAAAGTGGACTACATGGGAGACGACCAAGGAGGACACCATTGTTGAAAACGAATCATAAAAAGCAAGACTGGAATATGCCAAACTACATGTTGACAAGCCACAAAGCTTCTGGGAGAATGTCCTGTGGACAGATGAGACAAAAATCGAAGTTTTTGCCAAGGCACATCAGCTGTATGTTCACAGACGAAAAAAATGAAGCATATCAAGAAAAGAACGCTGTCCCTACTGTGAAACATGGAGGAGGCTCTGTTATGTTCTGGGGCTGCTTTGCTGCGTCTGGCACAGGGTGTCTTGAATCTGTGCAGGGTACAATGAAATCTCAAGACTATCAAGGAATTCTAGAGAGAAATGTACTAGCCAGTGTCAGAAAGCTTGGTCTCAGTCGCAGGTCATGGGTCTTGCAACAGGACAATGACCCAAAACACACCGCTAAAAACACCCAAGAATGGCTAAGAGGAAAAAATTGGACTATTGTAAAGTGGCCTTCTATGAGCCCTGACCTCAATCCTATTGAGCATCTTTGGAAGGAGCTGAAACATGCAGTCTGGAAAAGGCACCCTTCAAACCGGACACAACTGGAGCAGTTTGCTCATGAGGTGGGCCAAAATACCTGCTGAGAGGTGCAGAAGTCTCATTGACAGTTACAGGAAGCGTTTGATTGCAGTGATTGCCTCAAAAGGTTGCGCAACAAAATATTAAGTTAGGGGTACCATCATTTTTGTCCAGGTCTGTTTCATGAGTTTATTTTTTTAAATAATTCTGTTGAAGCATGGTTGAAAAACAATGTCTGACTTTCATTGGTTAACATTTATAGAATTTTTATTTATTATTACTTTTGTCAGATAACAGTTATTTCTGTGCCCATTGTGACTTTTTCTTTCATTGACCAAAGGGTACCAACAATTTTGTCCACGTCTGTATATATATGACTAAAATAACAGTGCTAGTTTACTTTGGTCTGTAAGATTAGATTTTAAACTAGCCAAATACATATTTTGGATATTTACTGGAGATTCAGAATGCCATTACAGAGTGGTTTGTGAGATTTTACCTCACTTATACCACTTTACAGTAAGGTCCCATCAGTTTATATTAGTTGCATTACCAATAAGCAATACATTTATTAGTAACTAACTATAGTTAACAAAACAAAAAAATCATGTTAGCTCAGGTCCATTAAATTATATTAAGAAATACAAATTTTGCTTTTAATAATGTATTAGTAAATGCTGACATTAATATTTAACTAGGATTAATAAATGCTACTAAATGTGCTTTTTCGTGTCAGTATTTTTCCATTGTTTATGTTAACAAATGAATCCTCATTGTGAAGTATTTAGAAGAATACTACAGGTTTAAATAAACAGAAAATAAGTCTTTATTAATACAATAATAAAATATATATATATATATTTAATATTTGCTAGTTGTAAATAAATATTATGTAATTCTCTCTGAATAAAGTATTGCATTGAACAAACTGAACAGCTTGAAACCTTGTGTAAGGTAATTCAATAAATAAAAATGTCTATAATTATATTGTATTAAGAAAATACACAGCAATGGAAACATTTTATATGAATATACTCATTTATTTATTACAAGTAAATACTTGAAGCCATCTGACAAAAATGGATGTTAAAGGTTAATTGTAGTCTAGTCTTTATGCATGTCCTCTTATAGCTGCTGAGAGGAACTAATTCAGTTTGAGTTTTGGTTTGGGGCAAAGATTCTCCAGCAGGGGGGCATCGTGATGTTGAGTTACTCAAGTGTGTCCCATTAAAATAAACCTCCGTAACATATTATGCATTTCTAATTATACCTATCATTTTTGACAGTGTAGTTGGTAACATAAATTATTGATCTCTGTCGAGCTGAAAGACTTTATTAATTAAAATGGAGATGTACTAATTAAGCTCTCTGCATGGGGGTGCCATAATTGTCCCCAATTTAATTTGGATGGCACTCACCAATTGTGTCACAGTTGAGGGAGAGGAGAAAAGGGAGACTCTAGGGTACAGATGTGACCGTGACAATGGCAAAGAGTAATAGAACGGAGCAGAGGGACAGATTATTTTTTCCACTGTTAAAATACATTACTTTCTCCTATCCAAGTTGAATATGCAGACTGTAAGCCATTCTATACTTGGACTTCCTGGAAGAGCAGAAACGAAAGCTCTGTGGTGTTTTCAAAACATTGCTGTTTGTGAGGTTTGACTTTTCAATTTGTAGCGCAACTAATGACACGAAAATATCAAATAAAATACTGAAAACCTTTCGGTTAATATGCATTGATATTACAATGACTTAAACTATAAAAATACATGTTTTTAGTAATTTAATACATAGAATTAAAATACGTTTATTAAATGTAAACTTCAAATTAGAATAAAAAGTTCATTTTAGTAATTACGATTATTATTTAAATTTATTAATAAATGATACTAAAATGAGAACTAGTTGTTTTTAATACTGTAACTTTAATTTGGCCTCTGTGATTTGATTTTTAAAACAAATTAATTTATAAAAGAAAGGGAATGATTTTATATTCTTCTCAAACAACTACACCAAGAATTGAAAAAAGCATATGTGCTGCTTTATCATTATACTGTATATGATTAATGTGAATACAAAGGTTGTTTGCTAAATCTATATCCCTCTCCCACAGGTTCAGGGCTTATAGAGCCAATATTATGAGCGTAAACCAAAACAAAACTGTATGGATTAGATGTTATGACTGCGACTTTGATTTATTTCTTCATGCTGTGATACTGTTTTCTAATTCTCAGCCTTACATAACACATTTTCATCTGGAAGGTCTTTAGTGACCACAGACATCAGAGTGGGCAAAGACTAACCACTTTAAAGGCCTGGGCCGCAGCTCAAGTAGAGGTTAGCTCATACTATTCCTGGTCTCTTGCTGATCTTTCAACAATGCGGCGCACTAGAGAGGGAATGTTCCAGATGTTTAAAGAATGTCTGCTGAAACACCATATGTATTAGATGTTGCAGAGGTTTCGTTATATTGCCCAAGGGATGGAGTGTATTGTTATTGCCAGCTCTTAGATTCATCATTCAGACTCAGGAGCTTCAGAACATGCCTGTTGCACAGTGGCAAGGCAACTTTTCATGTGCACTAGTTAATATAAACTCCCCCTCTTTTTCTGATCGACAGCATTTTAAAAATCTCTATTTTTATGATTTTATGCCACGGCTTCCAAGAGCAACTGCAGTCAGTTTTCGTAGGAATGCCTCGGGATGGTCAGTTAGTGAGATTATTTACATATTTTTAAGCTAAAAAGTGAATAAATGAGAGGTGCTTTACGATACTAACAATAACTGTTGACAGTCAGCTTGTTAAAAGCACCGCCGCAGCGCTCATCACAGCAGCACTTTTAAACAAATTATTCTGCTTCAACAATACATTTCAAGACAATTACTGTCAAACTCTTCCTGTTATTATGCATAATTCCAAGCGCTCATAATTTTAGAGTGCTACGATATCCACTGCTGCTTTTGATGTGATTGTTTTCAAATATGAATGGCAGAGTTGATACCAATATCAATACTAATTTTATACCACACCAAAAAATTCTAATAGACACTATTTAAAACGTACACAATTTTTTTATATGTTTTTAAGGAAATCTTTTATACATCCAAATGCTGCATTAATTCGATCAAACATACAGCAAAATTGTAAAATGCAACATTATTTGAATATGTAAAAATATTTCTAATATTACATTTCTTGATGTCGAAACATTTGTGCTGCTTAATATTTTTGTCGAAATAAAATATGAATATAAAAATTCATAATTGATTCAAAATAATGTATATTTAGAACTTTTGTATGAACATTAAATGCTTAAAATTCAGTCTTTTTTAACAAATGACTTTAATACTGTCAATTTTGATAAGTATTTTTTATAATCAGTAACACTTTACAATAAGGTTCATTAGTTAACATTAAAGGTTGAATAATAGTTCTACAGCATTAAATCATCTTAGTTAATGTTAATTTATAATGCTATTTATAATTGTGTTTGTTGATATTAGTTAATTAGCACTATGAATTAACATGAACAATTAACTAACATTCAATTCTGAATGTTAGTTAAGAAACAGTGTAATAAATTAATTGTTCATTCTTTGTTCATGTTAGTTAATACATTAACTAATGTTAACAAATAGCACCTTGTTGTAAAAAATCTTACTGGGCCCAGACTTATCAACTGTACTGTAAATGTTCATTTATGTTTCTAAGTGGATTAAACCATTTCATGTTTTCGTACAATAAGTGTTTTTCAATTTTTTCTAGAAATTGTTGATTGATTTGCAGGTTTAATTAAGCTGTGTTTAGACAGCAAGACCTAATGCATAGATTTGCTTCCTAATCTGTTTACGTTCACATAAGACATAATTGTCATGCACAGCCTCATTACTGCAATAGTAAAGAGATCTTCGCAGTTTGTGCACAAATGTTGCACATTCAAAGCAGCATTCAATCCGCCAGGGTAACAAATCGGTATCTCAGTAAAAAAAAAAAAAGAAAAAAAAAAAGACGTTTTAGTATCCACAGCCAAAGTACCAGGCCTTAAAACAACGCTCAGCAAGCAGTACTTCAATATGAGTGAAGTATTATGATTCTGAGCTCTTCTCAGGAGCTGCTGCTGCTGATCTTCACATTTTATGCTCTGAGAAGCATGTGAGCAGAACAGCTCAGAGCCCTTTTTTCTCTCTCTTTGTAGATGTGACAACAGGTAAAGTCTCCCCTCAGCCCCCCCCCTTCAAAGGACATGTGGGCCACGTTGTGTTTTTCTTCCCTACAAAGAGTTCCCAGTCTCCCGTGAATGCCTGTGGCTGCAGTAAACAATGAGGCGGTCACGTGAGGGGCAGCAGCGCGGCTCTGCAGCATCTGTGGGAGCGGCTGAGCTCCTCTTACAGGCGCTCAACTTTGCTCCGTTTGGAAGGATGGCGATGGGTCCCGCCAAACCCGCCAGGCTGCTCCTCCTCTCTGTGCTTGGGGACTCGTGTGTGTTTTAAAGGCTCTGGTGTAACCCGAGGAACTGTGAAAGCGAGGGGTTCGGCTTTTGGCACTACCTCACAGCACATAGTGACAGGAAACACTGCACAAATGACTCGGCCAAAGCCCCCTTCTCGCACTCTTTCTGGCTTTCATTCGGTCTTTATTTATACGTACCCTGTTGCTTGTTTGCTTCACAGCTGTCTGCCTATTAGGGATAGAACAACATATTTTTAAAATCTGCTAGTCTGCTTTAAGTAGTTTATTTATCTGTAATATATAAAATACGTTACAGAAATTATTAGCAAAATATACACTTAAAAGATTTAATATTATGTATACTGTACAATGCCCTTATAAAATACATTTTAAGACATTTTTATTAGATATTTAATTTTTTTAAAAATATAATAATGATAATATATTTCAATTTGCTGAGCTATTACTGAGCTTCAATATGTTGACCTAGCCTGTTTTACAATGTGAAACAAAAAATAGTAGCTTTTTAGTGATAAGCAAAATATAATTAAAATACATAATATAAAAATATGTAATGTACAGTGCCGTCACAGCGCTTTGTGTGTGTTTTCATTCCTCATGTGCCATGTGTGACCTAGTTTCTGTCTTGTTAATCAGTTCGTTATGTTCAGGTGTGTCTCGTCAGTTAATGTCATTATCTCTCCTTTATAAGTTCATAAGAGTCAGTGTATGTTTGCCCGGTCTCGTCCTTGTATGCATTAGGGCTGCTACCCTTCTGTCCAGAATTGCCTTACTCTGGATTTATTAATCACACACACACATTTTTTTTAATAACTATATCAGATTTTCACAAATGTCATTACTGTTAGTTTTACAATAAGGTTCATCACTATTTAAATTTAGGGAGTGAGTGGGACGTTTTTATTATATTATATTTTATAAGAATAGAACCTTCCCACTCAAATGTAAAACAGTGCTGAACTTAATAATTACATGTTCAAGAAAATCTGATGTATATTAAATTATGATATTATATTGTACTATGTTACAATATTATATTATATTAAAAACAATTGCATTTGGTTATTGAATATCATTCAAAAAACCGGTTGGGTGAAATATTTCTTTCAAGTGCTTTAGCTGTGAAATAAATGCTAAAAGAATAAATTGACCTCAATGCCACCTTTATTCACCATTTGTTTTTCTTGTATTTTTTCAGATTTTAGCTGAATATTAACTTGAAAAAAACCCACTGGCGTAAAAAGCTGCCTTAATGCGTTTCACCGGAGATAAAATGAGGCTGAAGCCCTCTCGAGACCCCAGTGGTTAACTTAACCCCCCTTTCAGAGGCTCGCTGCCATTCCCGGCGAGGTTAGAGCGCTACGTGACGGTCATAAATACAGCAGCCACTCAGAAACAATGAGAGCCCCGTCCCCATCCTCCCTGTGTTCTTCCCTTACTCTCAGGTACTGAGTGGCTGAGACTGTGATGCTGTCTTTCTCTCTCAGTTTGTACTCTTGCTCTCTCGCTCCCTGCTCTCCCCCTTTGTCTCCGTGGCTTGTGTTTTTCTTTGCTGTGAGAGAGCCGCTCGTCCACCGCTGTGCAGGGCATTGAGCTACACCTCCTCTCGCTTTCACATTTACATAAGGAACAGTAGCCTGACGCCGGCTCTACCTTAACCAGGGCATCTGCTGCTGTTTGCCAAGTGTGCGTGCACAGAATCAACATGCCACCACCAAAACAAAGGGAAATTACTTTACATGCTGTTACAGTCTTGTTTACCATTTTGGAGATGCACCTGTTTAAATTATGCACTAAATCACAATACCACTGTCATGTATACATTAACAAAATATAAGCAATATACAGAGCAACAGATTTTTACATTTGGTCAATGTAAATAAAGAAGTTGCCAGGGTTTTTCTACGCAGTCTTCCGAATGCTTTTTAGGGACACACAATATTTTGGCACCATCTCAGATATTAGGTCATATTAGACTTTTTTTTTTTTTTTTTTTTTAATTACTTTTTTTTTTTTCATCATCTAATAGTCAAAGTTAAACACTAATATTTTAACATTATTAAATGCAATGTCAAAATGAATATATCTGTTTTTATATTGTACATATTAAGTTTGTGGTGCCATGATTTACTCTTGTAAGCTTTAAAACTAAATATGTTACTTTTTATTATTATTATTATTATTATTATTATTATTTATTTATTTATTTTTATCTTCCACAAGGCAGATAATTATTCTGAACCTGCACAAAAATATAAAAAAATATATTTTGGTTAATTAAGAGATTAAATGAAATCTAAATGACTGATTTGAATACAAAAAATTAACAAAATTACAAATATGTTTAAAATACAGCAGAAATAAAACTGAAATAAAAATTAATAAAGCTAAATAAAAATATTTTACAAATAAAATAACAACTGCATAAAAATTCAAAATTAAAATATAAAGCTAATTCGAAATATTAATTAAGTCACATAACAATACTAATAGCACTGTTTAATCCTTATTGCCAAAGGTTCAAATTCCTAATCTTACTGTAAATACAAGCAATAGTAATATTGATGCTGCCTGGGCACACATGACCTAATATACGTCAAGCCAGCGTTTCTATTGTACAGCATGTATTCTTCTACAAGCTCTTCAGCAGAAGGCTGAGAGTTTCTGTCCTCTCTATGCATAATGTTGGTAAACGAATCACATATTAATGGAAGAGGTGTGTTCCTTTGAGCTTCTAACCAGTCAACGTTTCACTCTTAACTACGCACCTGCCATTTTTATTACGCCCCTTAGGCAGCTTTGTGTGTAGTCCAGCAAGGTATTAAACCTGTGGAAACCACTATAACTCCCCTAATAAGTGTCCATAACCCACCCGCGAGTGACACTGTCTTTGTCCTGGCCTGAGGCAGTTAGGACATGATGTTCGGGGGGGAAAACGACTACCCCCACCTCACCCCGCGCACGCACACATGCACTCTTACCCATCAACCCCATCTTGTGAAGTATGGAGTTTTATGAGGCACTCCAGTACCCCCACACTGTGTAATTGGGAGCGTCTCTGTCGTGGTGATGGCTCCCCAGGGAACACGGGTGACGCTGGCGGGGGGATGGACGGGGTCACGTGCCGGCGTGAGGGATGGTGGGCATAGAGATCTGCAAAAGATAGGGGCACTGTGACTTAAAACGTATATTATTAACCGTTAATCAAAGTTTTGCAAGCAGCCGGCATTGAATCTGTTGTTTTAAGTCTATAATGTGGAAGGAACAAGGTATGCCTCTCAGGAGATGAAGCACAGGTGCTTTGTGGGCTTGCACTCAATAATAATCACATTGTCAGTGAATTTCTATTGTGACATTTGTACTATTGACCTCGGCTTTGTGCGTAGCACTATTGTTTCCAAAGACTGCTGCCTTCCTCCAGGGAAGTTTAGATGTTTGTTTAATGAGCACCGTGGAGTTTAGGCAGCTTCTATATTGCTATATTTCATATTTAGTATCTGTTGTAGTAAGGTTTTAAAAACATTTTCAGTGGCCCCGACACATACACACAAATGTTTAGCTGCAGTTCCATTTAAAAGTTTATGGTCAGTAAGTCTTTTCTCTCTTTTCTTAGAAAATGCTTACTTTTATCAAGCAAGGATGTGTTAAATACATGTTTGGCAGGAATATTAAACAGCACATAATTTTTATTAATACTACTACTAATTGTGATACTGAATCCATGTTTTAGCTGATGCTAAAAATTCAGCTTTGCTTCACAATATTAAATTTTTTTTACTGCATTTCAAACTTTCAAATTTTTGAATTATTGGAAAAAAAGTAATTGTTTTTTCTTTGAATGTTATGTTTTTCTTCATAAATGGTTATAATGCCACTTCATATTCATAAACAATCTTGAGCAGTGCAGGAAATGAAAGGTTTGTGGCTTTCAACACATTCTTACTGGTGCTTCCAACAAAAAAA
The DNA here is from genome assembly GCF_018831695.1 of Puntigrus tetrazona. Classification (NCBI taxonomy): domain Eukaryota; kingdom Metazoa; phylum Chordata; class Actinopteri; order Cypriniformes; family Cyprinidae; genus Puntigrus; species Puntigrus tetrazona. The sequence continues at coordinate 8,849,409 of NC_056717.1, read as the reverse complement.
GCAACAAAGTAATTGTCTAAAAAAACCTGTTCTTATTTTAGCCAGCTAGATTAGATTATCTTGGTGGAAAATCAACAGAATTTGCACTAAAGTGGTGTAACTGTTTAGTGAGTTTGGACCTCACAGCTGTTATGGCTTATTATATCATTATGTCTTGATTACTGGAGAAACTAAGGCATGTTTTTTTTTATTTAGTAAATATGTTTGAAATGATACCATATGTATTGTGAAAGGGTGCTTCTTATAATAAATAGCAATTACTTATCATCATGATTTTCGAACCCCTCAACCCAAAAAACTTGTCATCGTTTACTCGCCATCTCAAACCTCTTTGACTTTTCTTTCTTGAAGAACAAAGACAGGTATTTTGAAGAATGTTTCAGCTATTTAAAACAGCACTGAACCCCTTTGACTTTCATTGAACAAGTGAAAACATGACATGAAGGTGAGAAAATGATGGCATAATTTTAATTTTTGTTAAACTATCCCTTTAAAAAAAAAACCCTGAGGTTCCAGATGGTTAATACGACATTGCAGCGGCCCATCTCATAAATATGACCATTCCGACGTGACTTGAAGACAACGTCTGAATCTGGCCGGTAGCCAGCAGAAACACACAGGCATTGATGTGAGCTCGGTATTCAGGGAATAGAACAACACCTAGTGTGATCAGCAGTCATTGTTCCCGCTGTAGACTTTATAAAGACTTCTTTTTTTTTTTTTTTTTTTCTCCATGTGGATGCCGCCTCTTTTCACTATCACCTCGCTTTTTTCCTGACAAAAGGGGCGGCTAAATGAATTGCTTGCAGCAGCAACAAGCTCTGTATTCCCATCGCTCATTAGGTCAGACAGAAACATCAATTCTCTGAGTCCATCAAAGCAGTTGCTATGCCTGCCACACGACGCGGCTCTTAAACATCCCAGCGCTGGCTTTGTGAATGCAGCTCAGGTACTCCGTCATGGCGCCTCTCAGCTGGGGGAGGTGACGCAAAGTCTACGGTGGGTCTTTTGCCGGTTGCTTTTGTGGGTCATATCTTTGTGTGAACTATACTGTGGGATGTGGACTGAAAAGTAGGGCGCTGATGCCACGTCTCATAGATGCACACGACCATATTTCACATTCATTTCTCCTGAGATGGGATTATGTTTGAGGCTTGAAGTATATAGGTTAATATACGTTCCTGATTCTCAACCTGGGACAACTAAACAGTTTCCTGGGGGTACTTGGAACATTTTAAGTTTTGCTTTACCTAGAGTACAGAAAAAGTACTTGTGATATTGTGATCCATACTTCAATAGTGAATTTAAGTGACTTTAATGTTATTAATGATAAGCTTGATATGATTATTACATGATCTCCCAATCATCATTTTTATTCTAATTTCATGAACATCTCTGAAGTAAGCAAAGCTTATGTGCACTGTTAATGCATTTTGCTCAGGTTTTGCTTTATTATATATTTTCCAATTAAAAAATTCTATTTAGTATTTTTAAACACATAATAGCAAATATTTTTATGATGATGACAATTATTATTTGATAATATTCTAATAATTATTATAAAACAATAATTGTAAATGTTTTAATAGTTTTTGGTTATTTTGAAATTATGTATGAAAATGAATTTATTATCATTATGAATTTGATTATTAAGTATTCTAATATTTATAATAAAATTTTGTTTTTTTATCATTTTTATAATTTTTCATTATTCATTTTTTATAAATTGTTTATTTCTTTAATAAAATAGCATAATAGCATATGTTTTGCCCATTGTTTAAATTACTTTTTTTTTTTTATTTAGAACAAAATTAGTTTTTTATTTGTAATTATTACTTACAGGGATTTTAATTATTTAAAATTCAGTATTAAGAATAATAAAATGTAAATGTAAAATATAAAAATAAAACATGCCTAACCCTTCAACCTCTGTGCAATAATATATGGATATGAATTATGTTCACCTGCAGCTGCAGTCTGGCATTTTTCTTTGACATGCTTGTAAGAAGCTTGGCATATCAAGCATACTTGTCATATTTTTATCTGGCAGCATAAATGACTGGGATTTTTCTCCTATTCTTTCTCTCATGTGGGCTCTTTCACAGTGGCGCTGTGTAACTGAGTCAGATAAAGCCTTCTTTTCTCTTTCCTTTGACAAACGTGATCTGGTCCTACTGGTGAGGTCGATGCTGACCCGAAGTACCTCAGCCCATGTTTAGAAGGAATGTGGATATCTCTCTCTTTGTGAGCGTTTTTACCCTTCCTCACATCGAGGAACGCTCGTGAACACGGCAGGGAACTGTAAAAACCCGACCCAAGCGTGCGAGGTGGGGGCAGGGGAGGCTATAAATGGCATTCGAGTGGCCAGTGTAGCCAAAACGCTGTGCTGTATTTTGTCTGTTTGCAGATTAGCAAGTAAACAAGGCTGTCCAGTATTAAGGGAAATCATTGTACAACTCGAGCTTTGCTTCTGGCCGCGGGCCAGGCTTCACAGGCACAATGTTTATCCATACTACAGGGAGCTAGACCGTGTGTGTGAGGTAAGAGGAGGCTGGCTTTGGTCCGATGCCAGCCACTGTGATTTCTGGAGCGCCTCGAGCATCCCCGTGTTGACCGACAGTACCCCCCTCGGGCCCCTGAGCCCGGCGCAGCCCACACATTCAGCGTATCCCGCGCGAGCGCTCAGCCTGCAGGGTAAGGAGAGCCGAGGCGGAGGGGGCGAGATGAAACCAGCGTGGCATCGAGAACAAAGACCGTGCGAGTGTTTGTGCCCCTCTGCCTCGACGGCACGCTTGACCTGTAATGATACAAAGTAATAGATGATGAATGGATTAATCTTTGCTTTAATCAAATTAAAAAGAGATAATGTGTGTGTGTATCTGTCTCAGGTTGCCAAGGTTAATGTCTCTCGCTCCGGAGCGTTTTGCAAGTTCTCCTTCCAATGAGAGAGAGATTTCCAGAAGAGTTGAATGGTAGAGTGTGCAGTAGATGCGATTATTATCAAAACTGGAAATGGTCCTGGAACGGTCCTCTGGGCGAAGCAGACTCGAGAGGTTTTCTGAAGATTATAGGATTGATAGAGTCTTGTGTAAAGGTTCCAAAAGCAGGATTTCACGGCAGTACCATAGAAGAACCAACAGTTCTTAAAAGAACCTTTTTGTTTTTTTAGTATGATGAACATTTTTCTTGCGACCATTGATGTATAGTCTAACTTTTAACTATAAGAATACTGTTAGTTCCCATTTGCTGCCTATTCTTGCCAAAAGCTGTTAACTTTGACAGGAAGAGACTGTCTGTTGTTATTTGCTGTTTATATACAGAAATCTATTATTTTTTTGTGTAATAAAAATAACTTTTGCTGTCACTTTTGATCAATATACTGCACCCTTGCTGTCCTCTTGATACATTAGCACACAAAAATGCATGAAAGTGCCATTTCCAATGTGATATTCACTTTGCTTCGTTTACTTAATATCTTTTGAAATAATCAATTAAAATGAGTTTTCCTCCTTTAGAAGCACAGTTACTCGTGGAGGTTATGCAGATTGACATTAGATTGGTCAAAGCTGAGACTGAAGGCCTACAAAAAATGCTATGTATAAAATAAGTACTGTACTTTTGATCTTTATGTTCAAAAACAACATTAAGCAGCACTGTTTTCCACATTGATAATAATCAGAACTGTTTTAGAAAGATATCATGTATCATGTAATGATTCTGAAAATTCAATTTTGCATCACAAAAATATAAATATAAATACTTTTTTAATAAATGCAGGCCAAACTCTAAGATTATTTTCAACACAGTAGTATAAAAACAGCTTCGCATTACATAACACAAGTGAAAAGGAGGCAGTAATGCATTACAAATCTGTTTTAAATGTTAGGAAAATAGCTAATATATGTACTTGTGACTATGTGGCCACACACACATCAGTTCTTCTATTTTGATACACCCAGTTGCATCATTGCTCAGTAACCATGAACAAAACCTAAATCGCACTATTATAGTCAATGAAGCTGTCTACATTGGGTGCCATCAGCAACACAGTTTGCAAGCTGCAGTTTTCTGCTTGGTGTATTTTTTTAAATCACGGCGCAAGTATAAATTGTACACATCACATTTGTACCATCAATATATATATATATATATATATATATATATATATATATATATATATATATATATATATATATATATATATATATATATATATATATATATATACACACCATCAAACCATCCAGCCCTGCACTGTAATGATATTACACAGGAAATTGAAAGAAAGCAGCCCATATATGCTGCCGCTATTTTATCTTTTAACGGTATGCGATGCTGATTGGATCTGCACAAGGCCATAGATAAACGCAGAGGGCTCGGTCTGTGACTGCATCCGATTAGTATCTGACAGTCAGAGGTCGCAGTCACAATGCAACATGTTTACAGCAGGTTAACGTTTATAATGGCTCGACGTCTCTCATGCATATTTGTCCGGTGTCGCATGCAGATTTTTATGTGGATGGCAGTGATAACAGAACGCAGGAGCTCACGCCGGGGGGCTTGAGGGGTCTGATTTATTGCCCGTTATTCAGAAGGAAATGAGCGTCATACACTAGTGGCTGTAATAAACGATGGACGGCCCAGCTCAAGCCAACTTCAAAGGCATCTCTCCGCTCCCTCCTGCTCTCGTTCAAAACCGAACGGGAAGGGGAGGGCTGCAGGGGAGGAGCTGTGTGCTTGGGTTTTTCGGGGAATTCCCCTGACTTCCCCTGTGTTATTTCAGAGTTATCAGTGTTTACTGACGTTGAAATGCTCTCTGAAATCTGAATCGAGTGCAAATTGTTTTCGATCGTTTTGGTAAGTTTAAAGTGACACTGTTCTTTTTCCAAGAATGGTTCTTGTGCCACTGTTGCAAGGTCAGAATGAGCCCACATTAAACTAATAAAAGACTGTAATCCAATCAGTTTCCATTATACCCGCCTAAACCTCTGTTCCTTTTGAAACTGGAAACATCTTTTCAGTTTTCTGTGAAAGTGGGCGCCTCCTCGATGGACTCATTAAACACAAAGGTCCAGATGTCTGAAGGTACGTAGGATAGTCTTCCTATAGCCACCCACTCTCTCATTTGTCTTGCGAGATTGGACGGTGTACAAAAAGTTGGCACATCTGTCTGTTGAATCACAACAGATGTCTATGAACTGCCTCCCCCTTCTGGCTGGCGGCCATCTTACCCATTTACCCCATGACCAAAAAAAAAACATTGCCGTTTGGCTTCCTGCAAATGAGGGTGGTCACGCGAAGAATTACTGGGCATTAACGTCTCTTAGATCTTGTTAATTCATACCCAAGCTCATCTCTGTAACATGGCCATTAATTTATACCTGTCTGATTGGAAATGAGCAAAAAGAGCATGATTATATTGTCCCACTCCCATTGAGAAAACCAAAAGACGTCAAGCGAGATGAGAGATGAGAGTGAGCCAACAGCAAATGAGATGCAGCACTGGCTTGGTTCACAGCAGAGCATCTGTTTGTCTGTTCTTCCCTATTTGAGAACAGTAACTCCCATAATGTGTTTTTCCAGCTTCATAACTGGAGATATTCCAGGGATGATGGGAAGAGGCCATGATTAGAGATGTGCAAAATTGCATCTTTTCATAATCGTCTAGTCAGTAGCCTCGTATAATTAGGCTGGTTAATGGTCATGACCACCACGGACTGATCAGACATATTTCTTAAGGGCGTTCACATAAGTCATGCTGCAAAATTAATATTAAAAAAAAAGAAATTCACTTTATTATAGTCACTGTACTAAGGCTTTTTTTTACTAAACTGTTTAATAATATTAAACATACTATATATTAATATTAAACTAGACTAAATTAGACTATAATTTAAAATTGCTTTCAAAGTTATCCTTTTTCCTTCCAATTATTAAATATAAATATATTACCCTTTCAAATCATATTTGTGCCCCTGGAGCACAGTCTTGGGGTTAATTTGTAGTAATAGCCAAAAATACATTATATGGGTCAAAATATAAATATGTAAAGATGCATTATGTAGTGTTTTTGGCTGTACCACCAAGCACCCCCTTGTAGCCTCTTAAGGGGTCCTCTCCCTCTGGTCACCAATCTACTAATTAGTTGATGGATGACCGCATGATCATTCTAACTCATCTTAAGTCACAATGCATTTGCTATTTTATCAAAAATATTATTTTTGAATCACTATATGAAGCTTCCCTCATGAGTCTATGTAGAACAGTTCATAGTGGGTAAATGAGGAATGTACAACTAAAGACACCACTTTGTCTCCTGTCAAATTCAAGTTTTGCAGCTGAATGTATCGCGTACCTCCTCGTTTAATTACCTTTCATAAATGTGCACCCAGCTTCACTCCCGTGGCTTGATAAGGACACTAATGACTCATGTGATTTGGGACTTCGGAGATCCTTTTTGTTCAAGAGTGGTGGCAATATATTACTTGTTAATTACACAGGATCTAATGCGTTTCATGAAATGTACAATATTCCATTGGATGAGAGATATTACAGCTCTTAATTAGCCGGTGTCCAGGAGCACCAGCGTGGCATTATCTGGAAAGCTCCATCAAGCCCAACGTGCTCTCCCAAGGTGACCAGGAAGTTCTTATAATAGTAGGGTCTTGGGAAAAGCGGCATCGGAAAAGAATGGCAGCCTACCGTGATTTATCCGAAAGCCGTAATGACATCATTCTCGCCGCATGAGAAACATAAATTAGGCCTATCTCTAATGGAGGTCCTGGGCTTCTCTGTCAGCCAGAGGTCTCTCGCTTTCTCCGTCTCTCTCGCTTATGAGATTTCATGCTGCGCCTTTGGCAGGGCGGCTCAGGTTCTCCCAAGAGAGAAAGCTCTGACAGGTGAGAAGATTTATTACTCCTTCCACACGTCAACGCATTCATCGTCCATCTTTCAATCACAGGCATGAAATACCTGTTTGAGATTTTACAGATGTCCTTTGCTATCTAAAAACACTGACGTGTCTATCACGCAGCCTTCTTTTGTTGTTTACAAAACTGTAAATGCTGTAAGATCAGCCACTCCGTTCCCATTGTGGAAACAGGTTGCTTTGAGATATCATCATATGCCATCATGTTATCGTAAAGAGACATGTACACTTCATCTGTGAGTGATGAGAGTCATCTGTGAGGACAGATGTTCCTGTTCTGTCCATCATAGGAACGCTGTGCGGGGCAGCTTTGGAGATCCCACAACAATGAATGAAGCAGCTGGCATGGAAGCTCAGAGCAACATGTTTGTAATAGCCTGAATCAAGGAAGTCTATAATACCTGAGGAGAGTTAACATAAAAATGTGTGCTCATCTCAAGGGCCCCAACAGCTGTCATTTGATTTCAGTGGTTGAAAGAACTTCTAATGCATACTCTATTTAGTGAGCGATTAGAAATGTGTCTTTTTAATTATGTATAATGGTGTAGACGTAAATCTACAAATTGTGAAGGTTTTTTTTACGCTAACTTAGCAGACAGACAGCTGATTAGCTCACTATCCTATTTCCTACCCAAATATTCAAATAAACTTTTTTTGTACATGCAGCCATGTTGTTTTAAAGCAATAATCTGATCTGTAAATCACGTCACTTGATTAATAATCCTTTGCAAAGAATTCAGATCTTTGATCTGCAAAAATCTATGGTCTCTCTATTAACTTAATTTTATCCATCAGAATTTGTTTGGATCAGTGACAGTCATCAGGTGTTAGATGGGACAAATTCTAAAAATAAGAAATCTCTTTTTTTTGATTTCATGGTTATTTTAAGTATCGTTTTTTTTTTTCCTTTTACAGGAAGTCAGAGGAGGAGGTGGACATGGATAAGGTGACGGCTGCCATGGTGTTGACCAGCTTGTCCACTAGTCCTCTGGTGCGCAGCCCTCCTGTAAAAGTTAGTGGTAAGTCATTTTAGATCACAACCACGTGATCACAGCTCTCATGAAATAATTTTCACACTGTCTGCTTTGAGCTGCAGAAACGGCTTGCTCTACACTCAGCTATTTCCTGTTTTTACAGTCCTGGTTGCAAGAAAAACTGTCACATGACATAGTGGTGCACTACTTCAGCTGTCATGAGACTGACTTTTGCAGTCTTGTCTTAAAGCTGTCATCTACTAATAACTTAAAGGGGCCATATTCTACACTTCTGTAGCACTGTTTTCCCTGAAGTACTTTTAAATGTTAAGTAAAGATATCTTGCACCAAAACAGTCATAATTTACTTTTAATGGCCATTTATATTCTCTATCTGACCTCCCACAGTTTTTAACACTATACCTTCTAGGACTTCTATTTATGATTTTGCTTGCTATTACGCTTTACACTCAGTCCATGAAAATGGTATTTTGTGTAGATGTGCCATAAAAATGTAGACCTTTATATATAAATGGGCTCTGTTATAATTTGCTAACAGCTTTGCATATGATATACAAGTGTGGGTACAAATTTATTTTTATTTTAACCTAACAGTACTATAGGAGTACATTTTCACAGCAAAAATCATTCAAGACCCACAATGAGCTAAAATACAAATCACACAAAGAAACAAAAAAGGGAAACAAGAAAAAGTATGTTGTAAGTCATGTTGTACATCATGTGGCCCCTTTAAGACCTTGATGAGGATGTGTTATAACTTTAAGAGCTTTAATGAAGAATTATAATTGTGGCTTTAATGTAATATAATTAGGACTTTAACTTTCTGTTATTACAGTGTGTTACAGCACCACTGCACACTGAGAGTTTCATAAACTAACATGACGTTTATGTCTTTTCACTCCTCATTACATTTAATTGAAAGTTTAGTGTATTATAAAGCAGTATATATGTCGGGATGATGGTAATTACTGCACTTAATGTGCCTTTATGTCTTCACCGTGTCTCTCTATACAGAGGGTCTGAACGGCTCGTGGAAGGACGGGGGCTTTACTCCATCCAGCTACAGCAGCAGTGGATATTGGAGTTGGAGTGCGCCCAGTGACCAGTCCAACCCATCCACGCCGTCCCCACCCCTGTCCGCTGACAGTTTCAAACCCTTTCGGATGCCCAGCCTCAGCGGCCTGCCAGATGACAACATCGATGAGCATGATGGGAACAGCTTGCTGTTTGATGAACCCATCCCCCGCAAACGCAAGGTGAGCTGCTGTCATCTCACCTTCACTTATGGAAATTTTATCAGGCGTAACTTAGTTAAACGTTACTATAGGAATAATGGATAAAGGGGGATAATAGATTTATGACAAGACGTGCATAAATCCGCAGCCACTCAGCGCACATGCTTCTGGCAGGGTTTGTGATCCTTGAAGTGAAATTTAAATGCAGTTTAAAGTGAGACAAAGACTTGTATTTGAGTGCTGAATACAAGGGTTGATTTGCCTATGCATCAGCACTAAATGTAACCGTATTAGTTTTTTTAAATATCACTGGTAGTAGAAATAGTTTCTTTTTTTTGCTGTATTCAGGATATTGTTTTTAAAATGATTGGCTTATTTAAAACAAGCCAATCAGAATTGGTTCAGCATAACATACTGTCCTCTCTAGGATGTGGCTCATTTGGAAATCCATTGCTAGACATGATGATGCTGTGTAGAGAGGCAGTTTACTTGTCTTCACAAAAATAGACTTATTTTAATTAAGCCAATTAGAATTTGGTCTTTAAACTCAAGTTATGGGTGTCTGCAAAATCTAGCATCAGTTGAATTAAACGATAGTTAAAATTATGTCATTAATTGCTCGCCCTCATGTCTTTCTAAAGCCGTAAGACTTTCAGAACACAAATTAGGATATTTTTTTTTAATCCGAGAGCTCTCTGCATAGACAGCAATGCAACAGACGTTCAAGGTCTAGAAAGGTAGTAAGGACTATTAAATGAGTCCATGTGACATCAGTGGTTAATCCATAATTTTATGATGCTATGAGAACACTTTTTGTGTGCAAAGAAAACAAAAATAACTTTATTCAACTATTTTTTTCTCTTCCATCTCACTTTTAATTCGATGCAAGTTCAAGAGAGTACCACGCATTTGTGTGTGGTGATTAAGGAAAAGTCTTCTTGTGCCTTCATAAAATTACTATTTTAACAATAACCTCATTTACCTTTTTGGGCTTTGAACATGAGAGTCGCATTGCTGTCTATGCAGGTTCAAAAATATCATAATTTGTATACTAGAGATGGAACAAAGGTCTTACGGCTTTGGAATGACAGAATTTTTAACCACGACTTTAACTTTAACCCTTGAGATCTATGGCAATTGTACATGCATGTATTTTGTAAGGGTGCTAAAGTTTATCTGTGTGATCCAAGTGATTTGATTAATTCCAGTTTATGTAGAACATTAATTATATTCAGAATCCTCAGGACCCAGACTATGCATTTCATGCATTTATTTAACAGATATGGTACAACAACCTTCCAACTCTAATCAAAGAGCTGCAGCCACAAACCACTGTTCAGTGCATTTTACCTGTGCATTTCATATATGAAGCATTCAGTAAAATAAATGTGCAGTTTGAGACCTGAATCACGATTTGATTATTTTAACTGATTGACAGCCTTTGTAATTTGTATTTTATTCCCGTATGTGACAAGACTATTTCTTGAATTTAGAGGAAGATGTGCAAAAGTGATTTATGTGTGGTCTTATATTAGCCTTGCAGAAAGATTATTTGAGAAGTCGTGGGCACATATTTCTTCACTTTTAATAACATACTGTCCTCTCTAGGATGTGGCTCATTTGGAGGTGCCGTTACTAGACATGATGATGCTGTGTAGAGAGGCAATTTACTTGTCTTTACGAAGATAAGTTACCAATGCAGTAGGCTCCTCACAGGCACCAATCTACTTTATCTTACAGTTCGTCAGGCTCATGTCAGGTGCATCCCAGATTCTGTCAGTCTTCCCTCATTTGTGAGAATGAATAGACCTCCTTTATCTCTGTTATTGTCTCTCTAGCTTAGGATTCCAAGACAACAACGGTGCCAGTGTTTGTTGGGGCCTGTATTCATTATAACTACTACAATGTAGAATATTTAACATTTTGTAAATATGTAATAAAATTCAAAGCCCTTACAAAATATTGTGATGGTACTTTGGTAGTACTAATGTTGTTATCGGCGTGGATATGTACACAGTCCCTCCAAGGTACTTAAAAAAGTAGCATGATGGTTTTGGTATTGACTACAAAGCCATAGTGTTACTATTAAAAACTGTGGCGGTTCACTGTATACTGACTATTTACCATAGTGATATACAACATACAAAAATTGCATTGACAATAGTATGGTACAGTGATGGTAATTTCATGGTATTCTTTGTGATTTGTTGGAGTGTGGCACTTCACAGTGTTTAAATGATACTCCAAAGCACTTCCAATAAAATAAAAACAACAAAAAGTCAAACTCATTGAAAGAAAGGAAATAGTCATCAATTAATAAGAAGAAACTAATTACAAGCAATGGGACAAAAAAAATGCAGCAGATGCATTTTCATCACCACCTAAGCGTTTAACAATGATAGAGACAATAGTCCTAAATCTCTATCGTGTCTACTGGTATATCGCATAATATGTAATTAATAATGCTGTTGATGAATTAGTGCTGTTCCTTTTAGAATAATTTCTAGGAATTGCCGTGGAACCATTAGCTGCCTCCCAAACCATCAATCAGTCATATCTCAGTGTCTTTCCTGGCAGCGTCTTCTAAAGAGCCTTTCCTAAAAGAAGAAAAATGGCAAAGCTTTCTGCTTTGACCTTCAGCCGCCTTCTAGAGAGTTGACTTCAACGCGAGGACACCAGCCAGTTTGAACTGTGTTATTAATTAGTAGCTGGTTTATAGCACCGGGAATTGCGGTGCTGTTGTCATCCAGGGACATGACGAACCGATTAAGCGGGAAGAAGCTGCTTTGTTTGCCAGACCAACACAATGGCTATCTAGTGAAAATTAAATTAGTGTCATAACAATGGTAAACAAACGTACCGCATGCCACTGGCATAATAGCATATGTCAAGAGATCGAAGTATTAAGACTTTCATCTTCACTTATGCTCACTTGTGCTTTCAACCCGAGTGCAGCTCTCAAATGACAATTGTGTAATTAGTGCAGACACACTGTGTGAAAGATGACATGAGCTTTGAAAAACTGTGCTATAGTGTCACTCTCAATGCAGACCAATTACCAGCCTCAGAATAAAGCAAGAGAGACGTCTAAGGTGGGTGTCCTTTTGAGGCTCTGGGCTCAGCTCGCACCCCTCGAATCCCCCTGTATCAGTTCTTTGTGAGCGTCTGAATGCTGGGGACAAGAGGTCTGCCGATTGATGTGGATTAGTATACTCACTGTGCACCTGTGTCCCTGACAGAACTCCATGAAGGTGATGTTCAAGTGTCTGTGGAAGAACTGTGGGAAGGTCTTGAGCACAGCAGCCGGGATCCAAAGGCACATTCGAACCGTTCACCTGGGGTAAGGCACCTGCAGTATCACCAAAAAAAAAAAAAAAAAAAAAAAAAAAAAAAATCACTTATGGACTAACAATACAATACAATACAATAGAACCATTTTTAGAATAAGCAAGCCTCCCGTCTACTCCTTATTTGCATTGTACATTAATGCTAAAACAGTACCGTTAAAATGTTTGGGTCAGTATGATTTATTTAGTAAAGATGCATTAAATTGACCAGTACCAGTAAAGACATAATATTAAATAAATGCTTTTCTGATTAACTATCAATTTATCAAAGAATTCTGAAAAACAAAATACTGTGGTTTACACAAAAATATTTAGCAGCACAATTATCAATAAAACAAAATGTTTCTTGAGCAGCAATTCAGCTTATTATTAGAATGACTTCTAAAGAATCACATGAAACTGGAAATATGGAGTAATGATGCAGAAAATTCAGCTTTCCATGACAGCAATTAAATTACTTTTTAAAAATAGAAAACAGTTATTTCCGTTTCTTATCATATTTAATACTATTAGTATTGTAGTTTTGATCAAATAAATGCACCCTTGGTGAACATAAGATACTTTTATTTCCAGAAATATTTAAAACACTTACCAACCCGAAATATGTATATATGTAAATATGGCATATGTGCATTTAAAAATTAAATCCATAAAGTGCGGGAAAATTGTTAAATACGTTTTGTTTAGTCATGTTCAGTGCACTTCCCTGTGTATTCACGTAGATATTTTTATAGTCGTTCTTGCACCTCAAAATAAACCCAATACGTCAGCATGTACATAAAAAGATTTAAGATCTCTTTAACATTCACATTTATTAGTAAAACAAAACTTTTCCAAAGTACATTTCTCATCAGACAGAAACCCATTCACATTTTTATGGCATTACACCATCTCTTGGCTGACATCCATCACAGCGAACTCTGGATAGCCTTAGTGAGAGATAAGAGACTGCAGCCTGCTCCTGATTCAGTGTCAAAACACGAGACTAATTCCAGCAGGATTATCACCACGCTTACACTATTACTGCTGAGCACAAAGTAATGACAGCAAAGGCCAGGCGATTGTGAAGGAAGGTTTATGTTTCTCTCAGCTGAAGTCTAATTAAACCACGCAAGTGTCAGTACTGCTGGAAGATGCCAGGAGAATTTCTAAGAAGATCTCATCTTTCAGTAATATAGTTCAATACAAGGACATGAGAAATGCATAACTGTTAAAATATTTAACATATCAAGAACACATCAAGGATGGTGTGTCCAATTATAATATGTGAAGTATAATTTACAAAATCTTACTGTGGTAGCTTCAGATTTATGAAATCAGTCCCACACTGTGACAGGATTGGCTGTTTAAATCATTATTAATATATGAAATCAGTCAAAATGATTTTTCGAAGAATCGTGTTGAAATACTGTGATTGACCTTTGTATGGCTGAACACTATGACAGTATAGTGCTGTATTAATATAGTGCCTTATAACACGGCTTCCTGGAATACTTGATTCTGATTGGTCAGTCACCACATTCCAAGGTTTGTTAGTCCCAGATAACAACCGGTAAAACTAATAACACAGGCTCATCGGGGAAACTGCCTGCAGTCGGCGCTGTTCACTTGCTGGGAAAATGTTTTCTTCATGGAAACTGCATTTGGTTGGCTAATACAATATTAAAACTTAATTCAGCATTACGAATACCAATATTTCATTTATTAAGCCATCCTGGTATCGTGGACTACCTCCCGTTTCATACAAACGCAGATGCTGCAACGTTTCTTTTGTAGACTGTAATGGATTATATATCCATAACTATTCCACCATCACCATAACTATTTTCGGTGGTGAAACTTTGTGTAATACGTGCTATGACTGCACCGTCGCCATAAAGCCATAAAAGTCCATCTAGTTTCAACTTGCCGCTTCCTAGCAATGGCTTCTTCACTGAAGCATTTCTTTCAAATATTTCAACTCAGATCAAAGTTTTATGAATAACTATTTACTTTTGTGGCAAGAATCCATGCAATAAGCAGGATAATGTACATCCAGCAGGTTGTTATCGCAGAATAAAGCCTAACGGGCTTATCGGCAGCCCGACGCGAAGCATCCCTTACATGCTGTATAGCAGGGGTGTTCATCTAAAATGGCTTGAGGTCCAGTAATGAACCCTCCCTACCAGCTGAGGTCCGGACAATTATATATAAAAGAAAACTATTTTAGTAAAAAAAAAAAATTGTATTAAGCAAATGCAGGTTTTCACAATCAACAATCAAGTATTATATTAATTTCATAACATAAGTATTTTACTGCTTTAATACATTATAACACATTAGTCAATCCTCACATTTACAACATGTTTGCTACTTAAAAACCTGGGTTGATTTTCACATTGGTCTTTGACAAAAGCAGAGATTCGGACTGTTTGAAAATGAAAAACTATTCTCTTCTAGCAGGTGACACTTTTTAAGTTTTATTGCAATTCTTATCTTTCCGTCCCCACATAAGACCTTCTAAAGCCATAAATAAGACATTCTTTTACCATTTAAGACTTTTAAAGGAACGTCAACTTTCCTAATTTTTGAAAATGTGATATTGTTTTTCACTCTCTGAACCGCGGTCTGCCTGTAAGTGACCACTGCTATATAATATAGTGTAGAAGTTACAGTAGCTGTACACATTAAATGAAAACAAATCACGGTGTCAGTATCAAAATGTTTCTTTGGTTTGTCTCTCTTCAGGAGGAACTGTGACTCAGAGTGCAGTGACGGAGAGGAGGATTTCTACTACACTGAGATCAAGCTGAACACCGACTCTGTGGCGGACGGTTTGAGCAGTCTGTCTCCTGTGTCCCCATCTGTGCTGTCCCCCCCGCCGGCTTTGGACCAGAGACAGCCGGATGGCACTAACGGAGCAAAGAGCGAGAACAGCACCACCACCACCACCACCACCACCACCACCTCTCAGCCGCTCTGCTCCCAGCGCACTCTACCTAGTGCACACAGACCACGCCTACCAGGTACAGCCCAGCCAATCACGATGAGCTACGCACGTTTACATAACATTACATCACTTCAGAGATTCACTCTGATGCTCTCAGAACACAACCACTAGACAAATACATATGGATATGACCTAGTATTTTTGAGCAATTTCAGAAAGCAAGCAGAACATTTAATATCAGAAAGCCCTCTCGATATGAAGACAGACTCGACAGGTCAAGTTATGCATAAAGACGTTCTTTAGTCACAATATAAACCATGAAAAGGTCACACGTAAGGAGAATTGTGATGAGATTATGTTCCTTTTAATGGCATTGCATACACTCGCATTCAGTGTTTTTGAAAGAAGTCTATAAGTTTATGCTCACCAAGGCTACATTTTTTAATTCAAATTCATTAGAAATGTTAATAGTTATGAAATATTATTACACTTTAAAATAACTTTTAAAAAAACGCTCGATTAAAACTAAATCACTAAAATTGTAAACCAAAGCACAAAAACATAACTTCAATATTATAAATTCATAAAATTATAAATGTAAAATTAACCCTGTTAAACAATGTTTGTAAAACGTATGCTGATACGTCACATGCTGTAGCTTATAATTCAAATAAGTGACATAAATAAGAAAGCTTATTTTTTTTAAATACTAGATGCTGTCAACGTGGTTATTACAAACATGCATACAGCCCAGTTATTATCGCTGGCCCGTAGTCTACAGTATATCAGTGTGACTGTCACTCCACAGGCCACAGCCCCTGTCACCATCCCCTCCACCAGCTCCTCTGGCTTCACCCCCTCCAGCAGCAGTTTCAGTATCTCCTGGCAGTCCCCACCCGTCACATTTACTGGCACCTCTGTGAGTACACACACACACACACACACACACACACACGTGTTCCTATGCCCATCACACACATGCACACACTGAACTCCAGTGTGCCTTGCTACAGACTGTCCCTTTATACACACACAGTCCTGGCCGATTGTGTTTCATCATAATCTACTGATATATCAAATTTCAGCCTCTCGTTTAATGTCAGGTAACTTGAACGTGCAAACACAACTGTGAGATGTGAGACAGTCCAACAAGTATCTCAAAAGACTGACACATAACCAAATACACAAACGCTCACAAAAAAACGTGAACAGGCTGAATTTTATGCACCGTGTCTCTATGAATCGTGCGTTGAGATTTTTATGACAGGAAATGGATGAATGAATGATGTCTTTGGCTTGGTGTGAGGGATGTTAACTCTTTCTCTGTCTGACTGCAGGCCTCCCCCACTCACAGCCGAACGCAGGGCTTTGGGGAGCAGCGCTCTCAGACCATTGCGGTGCTCTCGTCTCCCCCCAGAGCCGCAGGCTCACTCAGGTACTGGCTTAACTACACTTCCTTTC
Source organism: Puntigrus tetrazona (assembly GCF_018831695.1). Lineage (NCBI taxonomy): Eukaryota > Metazoa > Chordata > Actinopteri > Cypriniformes > Cyprinidae > Puntigrus > Puntigrus tetrazona. The sequence goes on along the minus strand of NC_056717.1, from coordinate 8,832,515 downwards.
AGTCTTAAATTAAGAGTTTCACGTCAGAATAAATTAGCATAGTAAAGCAAAGGCTGTGTAAAATGGTTAGATTTGATGAAAGCTAGAGGTGTGGCTCCTTTAAGGGACATTCTTACACATTTTATGAGCGTCCAGAATCTAGTCGCACATCATAAACTCTTTAAGTAGTGTGGAAAAAGTGCAATCAATACATTATTTTCTCTGCTTACTTGGTATGATGCCAGAAGCATGTGAAAAGTCCATAAATCCAGTGATGTTGTGCTAATAGCAAGGCCCTATAAACTCCTTAATCCATTCACATTCCATTCACAGTATGATCCAGCAATAACTAATTATTTAATCCTATTTCAATTATGGAAGTACAGATTTTTAGTAAAATATTTTTTGTATGTTTTTAAGACCGTTCTTTTGTGTTCTGTTTCATGCGCTGCACAGTAGGAAGTCACGAGGCGAGGGAAAGAAGTGTCGTAAGGTGTACGGCATGGAAAACAGAGACATGTGGTGCACGGCCTGCCGCTGGAAGAAAGCCTGCCAGAGATTTGTTGACTGAAACAGCTGTGACGGCTTACACACAAAAACAGGGTGGGCTTCCTTTGCATGCATAGCATAATGAAATACATCCCTTCTCTTTCTTACTGACCACAGACCCACCCTGCTTCACCTTAAACCCACATGGACTTCGAGGGTCAAGCCCTTATGCATTCCCTCCTAAACCATCGCACTCCCAATCTTTGCAGATTTCCAACTCTCCCTTTGAGGCGGATTGCTTTACACTGCAAAAAGTAAAAAAAAAAAAAAAAAAAAAAAAAAAAAAAAAAAAAGACTTGTGATCCATCTCTTTTTGTTTGTGTTCAGTATACTGCTTAAAAACATTCTTGTCAGTTCCTAAAGGACCAGTCAGGGCAAGACCAGCCTCTGTCCATGCTCTTTTTAAAAGAGAAGAAAGCTCTCTTTCAGACTGTGCAAGTGCTATAAACCCAACCGGAGAAAGTGTTTCTTTTTCCATGGGCACATTTTCACATTTCTCCTGCCCATTTTACTGAAGGTTAAGGGTTGGACAGCGAGAAAACCCTGTCTTCTCAAGAATGTACCACCACAGGGGTTTGTTTTGGGATGTTGACTGGACAGCTCCCCTGAATGGAAATTTCTCAATGCAAAAAAAAACAAAAAAACAACGTAAAAAATAAATATGGGAAGAGAAGGACTTTCAGCTCCCCCTTTCAGCCGTGCTGACACAAGCAATTGCACCTACGAAGGACGGATTTTATATCTCTGGTTTTATATTTGCGTTTACCAATAGGACATTTCTTTCAGGGATGCGATCAGTAAAAGCAAAACCAGCAGTTAGATTTTACAGCAAAGAACTCAGTGCTTTTTGTCACAGGAATACCTTCTTGCTACCAAAAAGGGTTTTTTTATGTGCCATTTTTTTCTTCTTTTTTTTGCTTTGTGTGTAACTGACTTCAACAGAACGAAGTACAAAGACTGCGATCATTAAAACCCAGTGGCACAGACTCGCATCAAAGTTAGAGATCGCAAGAAACAGCCATTCAGGCAACCTCTCCTTCCCATTGGACTCCATCTGCAGGAACGAACTGCATTCATATTAGAGCCATATATGAACCGTGGTGGTTTCACGCCACAGTCTGTTGCCTAGAGAGGCTCAACCAACATGCCCAAGTAAAAAAAAAACTCTGCAAAGTGGTTAATTTTACCTCTGAAAGGTGAAGAGCTCTTTACCTCTCACCTTTTCCTGACCTCACAGGTTCAAGTAGGAAGTAATAAAAATAACAAATGCCACATCTACTCCAGCACAGGAGCTGGAAGCACTCAGATGCGGTGGTGTTATTATTCTTCTGTAGTTGGTACAGTATTGTATAACACTGGTCACAGGAGGATGGACGTCTTTTCACGATGGGCTTCTTTGCAAAGGATGACCAGAAAAATTGTCCCACGACGTCAACACTTGGTTTGGCTCTTAAGGAATATGGCTGCTTGGTTGTCAATTGTTATCTGGCACTGCTTTGGTGGCTCTGATGCAGTCTAAAATATGATATCATCTACGTAACATCAACAAGCTAGTTAACTCATAAATCTGCAAACAATGCTAATTGTGATCAACTCATTGTCTGTATCTGTTTTCTTCATCACACTGTTTCCCTTACTGTCGATATATATGTATATAGATAAGGTATATAGTATTAAACCCCCAAAACAGAGTGTTTATGCTCATCGTAACACTTGGTTTTAATGGTCGAACGGCTTTGTTCACACTGCACATATATCAGATTTGTTTGTATAATGTAGTCAATATCCTATAGCTCCAAATGGGTTATATACGAATGCTATAAACATCATCCTGACAAGAGATTAAAAGAAACATGGATCTAAAAGTACAGTAGACTACTTGGAATCTAGTTACAATTGACATTAAGAAATACGCTCTGATTTCACACTCATGAACATCCTCAGCGGTTCAGAATACAAAAAACTTGATCATTTAATGTAATGTAATTTCAAACATGTGGTTTGGATCTGGTTTGTTTAATGTGGTACAAAAAAAAATCTATTGATTGAAAAAAAAATAAATAAATGTAAAAAAAAAAAAAAAATCTGAATTTTGCTGCCTTGTGAATAAAGCCAAATAGACCAACAGAAAAAAAACTAAAGGCATTTTAAATGTGAATCTATAATTAAGATCCATGTAAAATTAATATGAATCTAAATAACATCTCCAAGAAAACACTGTCACTGGTTTAATGTCTATATAGAAAAAAAAGAAAATTCAGAAACAACCTAGAGTTCATGACTGTTTCTGCATTTTGATCTCTAATTTTCCTTTTTCTCACTTTCTGTTGACATGATTCAACAGATCTTGCAAGGAAAAGGTCTCCAGGGCCTTGCGTCTTTCCGTATGACTGGAGGCAACCTGTTTGTGAAAGCACAGCTATGCTGAAGCCACACACCAGCACCCATGGGCTCTAGCACTCCAATTCTACTCCAATGCTTATTGAAACTTTTTGTGATCTCATGCCAGACATGAAGTTGAGTTTCAATAATTAAACAGCTGCATATTTCGGCCCCTCCGCTGGTGTGAGGAACATCTCAGAGGCTGCTGCTTGTCCCTCCATTCCCTTCCTGGTGCTATTTTAGACCAAAGGGTCTAAGAGATCTCACAGGCGTTTTACGTAAGAGGGCAAGCTGATGTCTACAGTTGTTTACATTGAGAATTGGGGAAACTCTTTCCATCACGGTTTCCTACAAATGAGGAAGTAGAAGGATATTTCTAAATGTTAGCTAAAAATATGCTCTTGCCTCGGATAAGCTGTTATGTGAAGATAAGATCACGGTGCATTTGGTTTCTAATGATGTTTCACACACACCTGTCACCATGGTGCTTTTGTATTGGCTGCAGTTTTGTTAGCTAGGCCACGGCGCATTACTCGTGTTCATTAGGGGTGCTAGTTTTCTTGTGCACAGGCCTTTGTTTTGTCGTACAACGTGTAATTTAACATGCACATGGTGCGTATCAAGCTGCAACATGAGTGTGGCGTGTTTTCACTATTTACTTTCTTTATCGCCAACTTCGTACACAGGTTAAACAGTATATAATGTACCTTCAATACTTCTATAAGCTACCTGGTAAACAGTATTTAGGACTAGTGCTGCTCATGAATACCTACTTGGGTCCATGTCTCATAGTAAAGCAGTACAAAGCTTTTAATGTTCAGATCCAGCAAGATGCCGAGGTGTTAGCTGTCTTTAGCCTAAGTAGTCTTCTCTGGTTCCGTGTAAACATACCGTATAGGTAATTAACAACAATAACTAATAACGCTATCATATTACTCAAAATGTGTAACTGTTTTGATCAGTATACTAAGCTACTTTAACACGCCGGTGTACAGATCCTAGGGAACAGATTAAGATGCTTCCCATTCTGAACTTTCACCAGGTCCAGAGTTTAACACGCCAGTTTAGCTGCTTTAAAAGATGCAGAAAAGTCTCGCCATCTCTTTTCCCACGCATCCATGTGAGGAAAATCTGAAAGTGCGATGTTAATCGGATACCCATATGTCTTTGGTTGGTATTAGTGTTGGATCTGTGCAGATGTTTAGAGTGGGTGTGCGTATCCCATGTCAGACTGACCCAATCTGACTGTCTTAGCGTAGACTGAATCGTTTGTGTAACTCCAAACCGCCGCTCAGCTATAGCCAGATGGCAGATGGGCCACTCAGTAGTCTACTTACATAACTTGTGTGTTTGTGTCGAGGCACAAACAGCAAGAACAAGTAGAGGCCGTTGATGGGACTGAGTCTGCAAAAAAAAAAGAGGCTGTAGTCGAGAGGAACATTCCAGACTACACATTTAAATCTTTTTGTTATGAAACAGCATCATCAGGATGGAACGTACTCTCTATTAGGGGGCTTATAATATCTGCTGTCACTGGACAGTATTGGCATTCTGCAATGCATACTAACGAGAAATAGCTGCCGGGTTCCCGTGGTATATGATCAGGTCATGTCTATCCTAGGTGGAGAGGGGTCCTGAGAGGATTTGTTTTAGTTTTTTTCCATGGAGGGGGCCAGTCCCTCTGACCGCTTTCAGGAATGTATTTGTATGAGAATATATAGGAGTCTGACTGTGCCTTGGTGAGGTCTGAGATTGTGCGTGGAGATGCACAGAAAAGCAAAGGAATGTTTCTGGTGTCGGCTTGTCTGAGTTCATCATTTCGTCTGGATTTAAATGTGTGGGAGTGGAGGCCCCTTTTTTTACTGATTTGAGGACTAGCTCTCGATTTATTTTTTTTTCCAGCTCAAAGAGTCTTTTGATGAATTTGAAGCTTTGGGGGTGGGGGGGTGTCTTTTCCCGGTTGTGCTTTGTACACGATTTTTAGCTACAATATCGTAGTTGTTTTTGTCTCGTTGTTTTCATCTCCGGTTTAGGAAACGCAGCGGGAAACGTTTAATCAACATTTCAAACAGGGGTTTGTTAAATACGGCTGCGTTTTAAGAACTGGGGAGCGTTTTTCTTACAAGATGCTTAAACAGTGAGATCATCCATTATTGTCAGAGACTAAAACTCCAGCCTAACCGATAGGACCATGCACAGAAGATCTTAGCATTATGAATCACAAGCTTGGTTGGATCCAGATACCGATTTATGTTTCCATCATGTCTTTCAAAGTAGGGCTGCATGATGTGGGGGGAAGATTTCTGTGCGTGTTTGTCATTACAAGATGATTTTAGCTGCATATTGACTTAACAAATGCACATTATAAACGACTCAAACTCCACGTGTTTATATGGAGCAGCGTTTACTGCGACACCGACAACACCAGATCATAAGCTGCTCATGTGTAACCGAACACCGTGCTGCGCTTCAGTCTAAAACACACATTGCATATATTTATTAAGTTACATTTTATGATTTGATATTCGCATCAAGCCATTTCATGATTTGGGTTTTAATTTTAACGAATCATGCAGCCCTATCTCAAAAGATCTCAGACAATAAGCAGGACATAATGCAACACGTTTATCTCAAGCCTTTTTTGTATTGAGAGAAAAAACGTCCAAACCCATCCAAGAATCTTCAAGAAGTCTCTTTACATCTTGAAAATAAGGTGCCAAAAGACACCATGGGAATGTAGGCTCAATGCTCTGAATGGATTATCTCACTGCTGACCTTGTCAATCAAGAACCATGTTAACCTCAAGAACTCAAAGACTGTCGCACTGGATTTTTACACTTTTTCAAGTATTTGCTGATCTAACTGTATTTTTTAATACTGCATGTGCATGCCGAAGAAAACAAACAAAAAATATGATCTGAATTTATGAATGTTGTTTGTGATGTTTTATCTGTAAAAACAGGCACAGGGCAGGCAGGCTGCTGTTACTATAGTAATGACATGCAAAATCTACTTCCTCTGAAAGTGTACTCGTTTCCATCATGCGATTTTAGCAACTTTTCACAGTCGCCCATTTACATGCTATATTCTGACGCAAAGGGCACATTTTTAAAAGGGACAGTTAAACACCCCAAAAAATGAATAGTGTGGATAACGGGGCCTTAAATGCAGAGAACCACTGCGTGAGCCGTTTAGTATGGATAAAAAGCATCCTGAACATTTTTCAAAACATCTCTTTTTGTTTTCCAGACAGCAACATACAGATTTAGGACAAGTAAATATTTTTGGGGGTGATCTATATCTTTAAGATAAAGTGCTTGACTCTGATTGGCTGAAGAGCTGATAGAAACTGCCACATTCTGCAGTCATTCCACTGGGTCTGGGCTAAAAGCCAAATTTGTGTGGCTTCTTAGACCTGTTCTATACTTAGCATCGTGTTCTCATATCTAGTGATTTTATGGGGGCCATAAAAACAAACAGATGCTGATGATAAAAGAACCAGCTTCTGACCATCGTTGAACAGGGAATAATAACAAACGCCTGATGGGTACTACATAAGCACTTCGAAATGATCTAAAAGAGAGGACCAGTTCGTCTCGAGGACCAATGTAGTCAGCCCAAACTGTGCTTTTTTTAATTTTTGGTTCACACATTTCTGTCCCATTGTCTGTTCTTTTGACATTCCTGATTTTACAAGTACTGTTTGATGTTAAGAACGGGCATCTGATGCCCTGTGCACATGATGGAAGCCTACTGTTTAAAGAGAAAAAGGGAAAACTCAGGATGTCTTCATCTTTGCATGCCGCTGCTAGCAGAAAAAAATGCAGCAGTTGAGTTGTAAAGCCATAAAGGAAAAGAGGTGTGTTTGGGGTGACTCATGCCATTTACCAAAATTATTATTTTGACCAGTAAGCAATGTCTAGACTATATTCAATAACTGTGTATTATTCATTATTGCACACTGACTATATGTATATTGGAGCTGTTCGTTGAAGAAGGTACTTGACATCTCTATGCCAATGTGAAGGATAAAGTCATTGATGGGGGACAGAATTTATTGTAGATGCAATAGCTATAAATGTAGCTATGAATAAATGGATGATATATTTATATATGATTATAAAAGAAAATATTGTTATCCTGAAGAGGGACACCCTTGAATTTGGCAGGTTTTAAAATAACAAAAACAAAAAAAAGACTTTGTACCATAAAAAGATTATACCATATTATGCATATAACTTTTTGACATCAGCACTAACGACCCGGGGATTAGGCCTACAGCCGAAATTGTTACTTAGGTTCAAATTCAACGAAAACCCAAAGATTATTTCTCAAATAAGGCACGACATATCACAGCAAATACTCAGCATAAATGTCACTTGGCATTAACGTAAAATAACAATAATAAGCTTATTATGGTGCAGTCGCATTTGCAAAACTTTGTGGTGAATTTTTGTGGGCAAACTAGCCTTTTGTCAATAACCCAGAGGTCACTTCCAAACCAAACATGTTAACAGTCTGACGAGCTAGAATCTGCTAATTTTCACCTGATTATTCCCAAATGCTCGGCTTGCTAGCGACATGGTTTCAGTTTTCCCGTAGAAAATTCACGCGCGAAGCTAAACGTGACCGCGCCTTAAAGGGCCATTCACACGGAACGGGTTGTGGCGTTCAAAAACGCGGGAAAAGTTTCAAAGCACTGCCTGACTTTAAGGGCGTCAGTGTAGCATTATTATTTTTTTTTTTTTACACCGAACAACGACTGAAAACGGCGCCGCGTGTTTTCCATTCCTAGGCGCGGTTTCCCGCGTTTTTAACAAACCCGCGTCGCGTCTGGAGCGAACGGCCAGTTATCAAAACGCTGAAGCGTTGTTTATCCGACGTAGATGTCGCCTGACACACACTGACCTGTATCCGAGGCGATGGGATAAACGGGCGGCCCGTCTCACCATTAATTACATTTCATCCTGGGTTTAACGCAGACGTCGCACGCCAGGCCGAGCGCGTCGCGGTGACGTTCGTTTCCCGCCGGGCTCACGTGCGCCGGCCCCCACGCGCCTTTTCGTCTCCGTGCACCCGTCGTAACGCGCGCGTTCAGAGCTCTTTCTTAACGACGGCGATTGCTGCTGAAGGCCGTCAGCCGGCGACAATTAACGGAATGAAAACAAATGTAGCCCTGTTGTTAAACGGCGTCGAGTATCAGCAGAAAAGAGGGCCTTAATTAGAGGATATTTTTTATTAAGGCTTCGTGCCGCTATATTTTGTCATTGTGAGTGTCTGGTCTGTGTTCACTCGGATACAATTATGCAATTTTATGCTTTAGTGCACAGGTTTACGCGGCAACACCTGACAAATATAACTCATGATAGACGGAAAGAAGTTATTTTTACACCGCTCGCATTTACGCGCACTAGTCTCGATAGAGGGAGCCGATGATATTTCATTATCTGGACTTGATATAAAATATCGCAATACATTAACTGAAAGCACTTGCTTCGTGTGCAACGTCTTATACTGTTTATCTAATTGCACCGTTTTGTTCCTTCTCCTCGTTTCCCCAAAGTTCAATAGATTTTACTCCTCTTCCTCCCGAGGGAGAGAACACTTGGTGACTGTTATTATTATCTATCTCACTTGCTGGCTGTACTAGTTTTTACTCTGAGCTGTGTGTAAATAGAAACTGCCATTGTAATTGTGCTACGGTGACAATGTTCTGGTGCTCGTCAGTGCCGCTGTTGTTGTTTTCTTTGGTGTAAAGACCTCTTCCGAGGGGCCCGTATTCGTACGAGCTCCCGGTTCGTGGTCGTGGAAAAATAAAGACAAATTTTTTCGGCAGCTGTTTACTACACATTGTCTGCTGGTGTGTGTGTTTTTATTAATCTAATAATAACCCGGCGCAACGGCGCTCATTTCAGAGACCGGGCTTGATTATAATAGGTTGCAGACCGAATTGTTAAGAGCTAATTAGCAGCCTTGGGTCATACTGCGTTTGAGAAGAAAAGCACACAAAGCTTTCAAGTTTTCGAGTGTTTGCGGGCCCTATGGTGTGCTTTTTTTGGTCAAAGACTAATTAAAATAGCCTTTAGGATGCGTGTGAATATTACTGTTCGGAAATGATAATAATTTATTAGTTGTTATTAATTTAACCCTCACGTGCTGTGGAAATACAACATTTAGCATGTTAATGCTGCATGGACAATGAACAAAAGCGTGGGCCAGAATAAGCTCGAAAGCAACAAACGAGAGGCACTTTTTACCTTCAAATATATGAGGTGTAACGTCTTCAATGTTTAGGAGGTTCCCTCACTGTATTAAACAGCTCATGTCCAAATATTGACAGCCCTAAAAGAACAATTAGGTTACACTAAAGCATTTCCCCCTCAACATTAAGCGATTAAAGTCACCTTGAGGACGTAAACATTGGGGCGCCATCTAGTGTTGTGTAGCGGTTATACAGCAACATTTCAAAGGACTGCCGGACAGAGACAACACGTAAGGTGCTTTATTAGGCATCAGACATACAAAGGAGCAAATGTTTGTATTTTTTGCTCAAAAGTAGTTTTAGTCTTTCAGGAGGCTAATTATAAATGAACATAACAGCAGCTTCGACTACTAAACCAGTAACCCAGGACAAAAGCCCACAAGAGACATTCAGTATAAAGCAACATTCACAATCAAAAAATGATGCGAGGGGAAAAAAAAACAACAACAACATCTGAGCTACAGTAGAACTGGAGTGAGGCGGAAAAGGGATGAATTAAAACATTTTTGGTCCCACTGGATATTTCCACCCTCCGTGTAGTATTTCACAACACAAAACACACATACAACTTTGTTTTAAACAGAAACCTTACTAACAACATACCTCATTTTCTATATTAGTATTATTTTATTTTATTTGTCAACACTAGATGTAGAACGATTGATCAGGCATGTTGAACTTAAACCTCTGTAAACGTCTTTATGTGGAATATTTCTTGCAGCAGCTTAGCAGCAAGCGTTTGTCCATCTCCGTGTATCAAAGCAAAAAAAAAAAAAAAAAAAAATTATATCGCACACAGATTACAAAGCAATAATGAAACATTACCATACGAGAACACATCTGCCAGTTAAGTACCAATCACCCTGTGCTCCAAAGCTTTTAATCAACCTCTACCCTATTATAAATGTTATTATAGATTTTATCTACACTCTGCTAACAACATCAATAAAAATATATATATATTTTTCACTTTGCAGTCTTGAAGACGCCAAAACGCAGGTACTACAGTGTAAGCGGCTCTATGAACTACACGAACAATACTAGAATTAGTGCTTGTAAATATTACCGAATTGCGCTGGATCTAATGCTAACTGTTTGACATTACCGCTGCTTTTCAGCCGTGCTAGAGTTTAAAACAACAGGGAAGAGGTGTCATATAGTCTAGGAGACAATGACATCTACCCCTCTTAGAGTTTGTCCTGTTTTTTGGGTAAAAAAAACAAACGAAAAAATACAGCAGCGGTCCAATTGCAAAGCCATCAGAAATACCTTTAAAGTGAGATTAAACCTCCCCAGCAACAGAAGGCACTGTGACTTTAGTAACGCTACAAAATAAAGAGAAATGAAGTCACAACGAATGACACAAACTCTAGAGCTCAATCAAGTATCCAAAATACGGAAACAGAGCAATATAACTGCTGTTTGATCATATTTGATATTAACGCCAATAATACACTCGATATACTTCCTATGGAAAACTCATAGTTTAACGTATACACTTAGAGACAGAACTCATGTTCTGAGTTTTTGGCATTTGTTAAAAAAAAAAAAAAAAAAAAAAAAAAAAAAGGAAAACTAACTATATACAGAATTTTGGTTAATTCAGCTGGCAATTTTAAGTAGTGGGATGTGGTACAGAGAATGTACACAAACAAAATGTCAACATATTTAAACTATATAAAGACTTCAGGATGAAGTTTCTTTAAAAGTGTTAAAAAAAAAAAAAAAAAAAAAAAATTAGGAACTTCTAAGTGACAACCTGAGCCTCTCATGCAGGCAAACCTGAAGCTAGGGGTCAGAGGTCAACGCTGCAGTGGAATGAGTTATATTGTGCTCTGACAGTGCATGAGCGAACATGCATCTCACATTCTGACACATCTGTTCCAGTGTAGGACTACCACGTCCCGTCTGGAGATGACCCAGACTCCGGTGGAACAATACGGCCACAGAACAAAGCTCACTGTGAATATGTAGAAGTACCGCTGTGAGGTGGAAAAGGGGGGCAGGGAGAAAGAAAAGTGAAGGGTTTGAGGGTGGATGCTCAGTGAGTTTTTTGATCTGGTGGACAAGTTTCCTCTGGGTGTTCGGCCACCGGTTCTCCCTCAGGTGTGGATTCGGAAACCTCTTCGGCGTCGCCCGTCGACGGCGTCGGACTCATCTTGGTCTGTCACATCAAAAACGAGGCTGGCATTTTTATCATTTTCACCTCACATGCACTTTGTTGATGTAATCAGTTGCTGCTGTACCTTTAAGGTTTCCACTTTCTCCTCAAATGACTTGAAGGTGGGTGTGTTTCTGCAAGATACGTGATGATGACATAAAAACAGACTGTATAAAACCCTGTCATTAATTATTCACCCTCAGGTAGTTTCCAACCGTTTAGACATTTATCTTCAGGACACATATTTTTGATGAGCTTACTGACCCACCATAAAGACCAAACTGAAACATTCGACGCCTAGAAAGATAGTAAAGACATCATTAAAATAGTCCACGCGACGCCAGTGGTTCAACTGCAATTGTATGAAGCCACAAGAATGCGTGTTGTTTTCTTTGCACACAAAAATGTATCCTCATAGCTTAAAAAGTTATGGTTGAACCATTGACTATTTTAACAATATTCTTACTACTTGACTGGGCTCTGAATGAGTCAGTCGAGTTGAGGTCCATCATCAAAAATATCTTCATTTGTGTTTCAAAGATCAAGAAAGGTCTAGCAGAATGACACGAGGGCGAGTAATTAATGACGGAATTGTAATTTTTGGAAGAACTACGCCTTTAAATAGCATAAACCATACGTTAACGATAGCATCGGTCATTAAAATTTGCCCACAGAATGCCACCACTGACCAAATCAAAATCAAGTACTCCTGTAAAATACGGAGGCTTATGTGGGTCGGCCAGAATTCATTCTTACCTCATCACAGGCATGCTAGCCGAATGCTGTATGGACCGTATACTATCCGTCAGCAGTAAAGAAAAGCAGACAGGAGTTAGCCAAAGCCGTGAGTATCAGGGGCATTAGAAGAGGGGAAAGAAAGCCATGCACCTACGCGTCTATGAGCTCATAATCAGCATGAAAATACACCTCTTCATGCTGTGTGAAATTGAGTAAGAGTATAAGGCTTTAATCCATCAGGGGTTTAAGACTTTATTACCGGTATCACTGGCACAGATTCACACCACAGCTGGGATGCTCAGTTTGGATGAATAGGGGGTGTGAGAGAATTAGCAGAGAATAAACAGGGTTTAAGCGCGTCTGCATCACTGTCAGAGGGGATGGTATGTTCAGCAGAGTGACAGCCAGAAGATTGATAGATTTGTGCGGGACACAAGCACACGTACGATGAATAATGCTGAGAAATGATGAGAGATGACGCTGCTTTTTAGACAGAAAGCACACAATTGTTTGCACGATGCACACAGGTACAGTGCACCCAAAAGTAAAAGTTGTTATCAATTTACACCAAACCTTGTAAGACTGAACACAAAACGAGATATTTTGTAATGCACTTTTTTTTGTCATAAAATCAACGTCAATGAGGTACGGTGTCATTTTGGACTCCACTGGCTTTATTGTATGGACAAAAAAGCCGAAGAAAAAACGTTTTAGAGTAAATGATGCAAGTTTTTGTTTTTAGGAGACCAATTTTAACCAAAAATCAGAAAACTCTGAATTGCAAATACCCATTCAACACGTGCGTGCGTGCGCTAAAGCAGAGGTTTAAGAAGAAAAGGTCATTTCAAGGTATGCATGCATTGAAACAGCGGGGGAAAAAAACAAAAACAAATAGGAGACTAGCACTACCTCTAAATACATGCCACACTATAAAACCATTCATCACACTACTGAGAGGTGTAGCAGCCAAAATAACCGGCTTTTGTTTGAAGCCACTGTAAACAGTCTTACCCAAAAGAATTGGAAAATGACTGTAATCTGTAAATGGCAGAGGTGTCATTAGCGAAAACAGTTAACAATGTTGCTAGCGTTGCAGCAAGAGTGTCGTAAGATGGTGAAATTGAGCTAGACTTCAGAGTATGATGTGGGTGTCTGTGGTTAATGGTTTTATTCTATCTCAATTTTGGTAATTCCATTGTGCGTGGAGTACAATTCAGTCCTTTGCCATTTTGTCCAGTAGTGTTATGCTAAAGGCACATGTGTGTGTCAGTGGTGATCACACACGGCTACAGTCACACAGTCTGTGTTTGGAATCCATGAATGTATTTGACTCTCAAAATGTCCTGCAGACTGAATCAGCGTCAAGTAATGAACAAAAAACATAGAATAATAGCAAATTTCAAAATGTTCAGGCAACATTTATTTATCCTCATGTTGTTCCAAACCAATAAGATTTTCTGTCCCTTCATTTAAGGTGTATTTACACTATTAAAAGTTCATGGAGATTCAGATCAATTAGGTGGCTTAATCTAATGCTTTTTTGACAAGTCAAGCAAACACATTTAAGCTTCAAGTTTTAATGCTCTCTGCAATCAAATCTCTTCTGAAAACGTTGATTAAACTTTTACAATTATATATATATATATATATATATATATATATATATATATATATATATATATATATATATATATAAAATCTTTTATTTCTATTTTTATTTTTTAATGGAGGCACCGAAATCCTTTGTTTTTTCAAATATCTTCAATTGTGCAAAGTCTTACTGGTTCAGAATCACATGAGAGCGAGCAAATGATGACAAAAGTTACATATTTTTGGTAAACCATCCATTTAAATGTGTAGTTTTGTATTGTTCTAACCACTTTGGAATTTTGGAAATTCTTGCAACTCATCCTTTCAGATGAAAATCTCCACCCAACATTTATCCGGACTTTTGGCTCATTGTCTGAACACATTTTTGCTACGAAAATGCAGTTGTCACTCTTTCAAATTGTCACTTTGGTCATTAAATGAAAATGGATGAAAATTGCATGAAGTCACAATGTATAACATAGCCCAATTTTGAACTCCAAAGAGAGTCAAAAATATATTCGCTAAATTAATTTATCTTTATAAATCTAAAATTTGTTACAAATGTTAAATTACAGCTGCTGCTTGAGTTGACTATGATGTTAAATTGTGTTGTTTTCATGTACTGCGTGTACAAAGACACTCTGGTGGAATAGATTTTAAGTCTCAAGTGTTTTTATTTTCCTAATAAAATAAAGGTTGAATAAATCTGCCCCTGTGTGAATGTAACCGGAGTGGTTTGAAACGGACAGTATTAATAGGTGTTAGTGAGTATTCATTCATGTGCTACTAGGTCGAAAGGGTTCAAAGGATAGCTTGATCGGATGATAAGTTGAACAAGGGTTCAGTTTCCTATCTCACCTCACGTCCTCTAGCTTTCTGCTAATGGCTGAGCCCACGGTGGAGAACGCCGTCGTCGCCTTCTGACCCACTTGGGAAAGGGTCTCCGAGGTCTTCTTATACCTGTCCAGCACAGATGGGGGACAGATGTGTACAGAGAAAGTATACAACATAACTGTAAAACACAAGATCAAGTAATTCTAGCAGCTGGAGCGAGCTAGCAAAATCAAGCACGTTCACAACTGCACGTCTATAAGGCAATGCAGCCAAATGGCAAGTGCGAATAGCACGGCAGAAGCATCGACAGATGGAGCCGCTCCTCTGCAGCAGTGCGAGAGGTGATGGGCGGCACGCAGATGCCTGAGGCGAGTGAGGGCACGTACGCAGTGGAGGCGGTGACATCATGCCAGCCTTTGCTCAGGTTCTGTTTGAACTCGTTGAGTGGAGTGATGCCCAATTTCCGCTTGATGTCCGCCACCTGCTTCTCCTTGGCCGCCAGCACCTGAGAAAGAGTCTGGATCTCGTCTTCCACCTGTAGGGAAACAGGATGGGAGAACTCACCTGACATGGAAAATGTGGTTAAGTGTGGTGACACCCCATTCAAAAAAAAAAAAAAAAAAAAAATAAGGTCCAGTAAGAAGATTGCATAAGATGAAATAAAAAAAAAAAAGCCATTGCAAAATGAGTTCCTAATGAACCACATTTGCTCCTGAGGCAATCTCATCAATTGAGTGAGGCTGTTCTGGCTGGAACCTGAAATGTAACAGGACTGAAATATGCAGACCTTTTCCAGTTCACTGCGGAGCTCTGATTGCTCTTCCTCAGTTAGGGCCATGCAGGGTGAACAGGGCACGGCATTTGCTGCATCTTCACCTACTTCTGGGATAAAGTCCGGACTCTTGGGCCCTACGAAAATAAAAAACAAAACACACAAACATGTGCTGTAAAACATTTTAGGGTGCTGTAGAATGCTGATAAAATAGCCTAGCTAGTTTGAGTAAAGGTTGCAGGCTTCAACCATGTGCACCACACATGTCCTGAAAGGTGAACCCAAAACATTTTGATTGCCCCCTGGTGGCTGGATGCAGTATAGGTCATATTACCCACCCTCTCTATGTAAACAAGGGGACCTGACTCAAAACTACTGGCATGGTCACTTTTGTATGTGACACTGCAAATTACAATTAGGAGAAATCAAGTAACACTAAGATTTAAAAAAAAAAAAAATAATAATATAAAATAAATCACAATTACAAGAAAAAATGACAGTGAAAGTGAGATATTGTATAATAAAGTTAAAGAAAAAAAAAACACTATATCAAGTTACAAGTCAGAACAAAGTCACAGGTATACATATACAGTTATGATAAAGTCACAATAACGAGAAATAAACATCACACTGTGAGACATAAAAATGACAATTAAAAAGGCAAGTTTTATTTACTATAAATAAAAATCACATTGTATGACAAAGTTAGAATAACCGGTAAAAAGTTCTAGAAAAGCTAGAATAACAAGTAAAAGGTTGTATAAAAGTCAATTTCCCTTTTATTTTTTTATTCTGATACAGAAATGTACTGATTTACATCTAGTTTTAGTTCATATTAAGTTGAACTGTCATTCTGAAAGCCAGTGCTGTTAGCTCAGTGCAGTGGTGAGAAAGACGCTCTGGTTTAGAGATCATGAAGAGTTAGACGTCAGGCCAGGAGGGAAAAGGAGAAACATGAAGGAAGAGGAGGAGGTCAGAGAGAAGTCATGTGTCAAAGAGCTTTAAAACTTTATAAGGTGCTTGTCACATGATGGACACCCACCCAAGGGCTTAAACAAGTCTGGAAGATGTACTTTGATGCCTGCACTGACAGACCATACTATGGAAATACAACATAAATAATAAAACTCCTGGATGTCACCATTCAGTGGGCTGATAACTAGAAGGAAAAGCCAAAAATTCAGCACTGCCAATCAAACTGACAACATGACAGCCCTGAGTGAAAGGATCTGCTCCTCACTGTATATTATACAGTTATATTATCAGCTGATTCCGTCCAGTCAGTGTTATAGATCATCCCATGATTATTAGAGTAACAGAATAACCTGATAAGACCATTCACTTTGTAAACAGATTAGAGATTTTACAAAACCAGCCTTTTCTGTGGTAGCTGGGAGGAAAAAGGACTGCTGCTCATGTCGATTTTATGGACCTAATTTTATGCCTGCATTCAGTGGAGGCTGAATACGAGGTTCAGGTCGTAGCTTGCAGCTGGGAGTTTAAAACATGTTTCAGGGAGAAACTTAAAAGTTGCATCACAACTTGAGGGTGTGCAACTCATTTGTAAGCAGCTTGTTTGGTATTTCTGGAAAAACTGGTAGGTTTGCCTCCCACTTTAACTTACTGCAAAATAAAGAGGATCATTTATAGCTGTTTGGACATCAAATTCCTAACAAAATATTTCTAATATGAACAAGATGAGTTTAGTATAGATGATACGACTTCTGTCTTCCTCCTCCTATGTTTTCTTTGTGCAGTTTTATACAACATCAGGTTCAATGGACAACATTTTGTCTACAATGTAGGTATAATTTATTTACACATTGTTACACTAACACACACACCTTTTAATGCACGATCAATATTTATTTTAGAATCTGGTATCTTTTTTCAGTGCTATCATCCGACACAATGGCACAGAAACATTTTTTTTCTTTTACAGTTAATATCAGTGTTAAAGTGCCTCTATTATGGATTTTTTCATTTATTTTTCCTTTCATGCAGTGTGTAACCCAGCTCTGTGAATGAGAACATCCTGTCAAGTTTTAAATCTGAAACTGCACCATGTAGAGACAGAGTCGACTGAATCATTGAAACAAAATGTTTTTAAAACAAGCCGTTTCATGTTAATGTTAAAATGAAACATTAGCATATCGCCCGCCCACTTGTTGTGTTTTCGGGTTTGTCTGAATGAAAATGCAAACCTCATTCTTTGCCGCTAGGTATTGCCTTTGTAGCATTACAAGTTCACAAAATTGGATAATCTTCTGAGGGGTTGAATGTTTTTTTTAAATATTAAAATACATGGCATTTGTAAAAATTATATTATATTTCTGAGTCAAGCTTAATGCAAGTATAAAGACTTGAAGTGGTGGGAAAAACTAGATGACCAGGGAAAAAATACATAAAGTGCGGACATTAAAAACAAATGCATTAAATTCTTTCCAACAGCTAAGGTGTGATGAAAGCGCGTAAGATTTGTTCAGACGCCCCGGATTTCATCACCAGATTTAATGTAACATTTCCCCTTTATAAGTTTCAACATCCACATCTGTCCTCTAGATGAATCGATTGCTCCACACATGGATTTCCACATACACAATAACAAGATTATGAATGGCTGCCATCTCACGGATCACCGCAAAAAAGAAATATTTCCAACCCTGATGTGCCATGACGGCTCACAGGATTGATCAATGACCTCTCTCTGTCTGTATAATGAGATTGAGGGCCTTGTGTAAACACACTTATAATTTGTTAACCAAGCTCACCGCTCTTCTATTTTGCGATTAACATTTTAAGTGTATTATAGTAACACTGCTGGCCAAGGAATAATTAGTTTTACTGTATAAAATAGTTCAGCGTTTAAGTGCATTATAGTAACACTGCTGGCCAAGGAATAAATAGTTTCACTGTTCAAAATAGTTCAGCGTTGCCGGTTTAGACAAATCCTGTTGACTTGTTAAAAGGTTTTAATAAAAAAAAGGTTTGATGTAATATTAAAACGTACACATAAAAATAATAAGCTGGTTATCAGTCAGTACTGGAGTTGTTTTGGGTTTTTCTTACTGTATATTTAACTGTGCATGATATTTTGTAGCACCTACATCTCTGCATATCCTTCTGCAGGATCTCAATGTTAGAAATACGAAGCTAAATGTTATTATTTTTAACAAGGCCCCTATTTATTTCAGTCCAGTCTTTCCAGCTGGCAGAGAAATTGCATGAAAAATGTAAAAAAAAAAAACTGACCAAAAAAAGCTCAGGATGTATTATGTGAATATACATGACTATTATCCTGGTGTTATTCTGAAAGCTTACGGCCCACTTCAGCAGCAGC
Source organism: Puntigrus tetrazona (assembly GCF_018831695.1). Lineage (NCBI taxonomy): Eukaryota > Metazoa > Chordata > Actinopteri > Cypriniformes > Cyprinidae > Puntigrus > Puntigrus tetrazona. The sequence continues at coordinate 8,813,908 of NC_056717.1, read as the reverse complement.
TGCTCCTGACGAATGAGCGTCTTCAAAACATCAGCACTTGACATGAAGAGGGCTCTCGCGTGCTTTCAAGAACATTCTGCGTCTCTCGCTTTTATACTGTGACAAACACCAGTCCACACCTAAACACACACACACACACACACACACACACACCCACAGAGCACCTGAACAAACACAGTTACCTCTGAGCGGCAGTACCAGTGAACCCGGGGGAGTGAAGCTCTCTTCGGGTGACAGGTAGAGGTAGCTGGTGTTAACTCCCTGCTCAAAGTTGAACGGAGACTTGTACTCCTCTACAGGTTCGTCCATGCTGCCCGTGAACAGGAAGCTCTCAGGACACTAAATGATTGCATGTGACCGAGCCGAGTTAGGATATCACTGTGTCGATTGTCCCATCTTCTAGCTACGGTTTCAAGCATAAGTGTGTGTTGCAGATTCTGCAGTGCTAGCAGAGATCACATGATGTCCTGTCTGAGACAACGACAGCAGCACGTTAATAAGTTACCTCTCCAGAGCGCTCTATTTCCGTCGCGAGCCAACACTCCCAACTGTAATCTCAACGGTCCTTGTACGAATTGTTGACAATCCTGTAAAAGTGCAGCCTTTTCACTGCACTCAATGACTGGAAAAAAGCAATCGTCTTCAGCTGTTCTTGTGCTGGACTAGCTCATGCTCGCCCCTACGTCCATCTTATCATCCATGGGAAATGAAGATCCATTTGTCCCCTGGTCACATGACACTGGGGGAAGCCCGCGAAAGGAGGCTGTAATCTGCGGTGGCCTAGATTACAATGTTAATCCATTACAAAGAGCCTCCACAGCGCTTCAGATACACACCGGCTGCACAAACCACTGCAGACTAAAATGGATTCAGCCAAGCACAAGTCATTCAGAAGTGATGATACCTAAAGGCCAACACACACTCAGGGCTCCTCCGTACCATTATACTGTAAGATTTTATATCTCTGCTGCATTTATAGGCCCCGTTATATACAGGAGAATCAATAATTGATGCTTTTTTTAAATTATTGCAAATGTTTAGCAGGTATAGATGTATCTGCATTGCCGTTTTTATTGAAGTTTGTATTCATTTTTGCGTATTTGATATTTAATTGTGGATGTTTTTTTTCTATTAAACCATCCCTGTCAGTTACTTGAATATGTTGCACAATTCAATACTTTGCCATACTCTACTTAAATAGGAAATGGTCATGCAAAATGTATTAAGTATACTGAAATGTGCATAAACTAGTTTCAGTAGTTGTTATCCTTAAGGATACAAATGTTCGGTTTACAGTTGTTGTAAATATTTATTGGTATCAGCCAGAATTTCACTAACAGCCCAGTTCTACAAAGAATTTAACTCTTTTGACGTGGCTCTGTTTGTTTGATCAGCTTGACAAAAAGACTCTACTCTGGGGCGGGACCAAATCTAATATCAAGTTCAAATCAAAGATGCTATTAAAACAGCCTACAAAATCAGAAGACAACTGTTGGAATTCCATTTGATGCCACAGTTGTGCATAAACTCATAAGCACATCCTCGCACATTCGTAATTCATCTCCTCAGGTTTTAAAATACACATGCCATGTATGACACACCCTCTACAGAGCTTTGTCCCTGAGGAGCTGGAATTACACATCCCTGCCTGACTACAGTAGCTGTCTTATGTGGGACGAGTCTGCTGTCTCCAGCAGAGATCAGCGAGAACAGCCAACGATACAAAGAATCAGGTTATAATGAGAATCACAGAGACTCTATTCAGCTGTGTTCACATGGGCGTACAAGAGCCAAGCAGTGACAAACACACGTGCGCATGTGTATGTGTCAATTAACACTCTGACTACATTCATCTCACACGTCTAGGATGGCAGAGCCTTGACGCCTTCGTGCTGCTGCATACAGGTTAGTACCCGGATATTTGTCTTTCACCAAAGTCCTTGTTGGCTTCCATCCAGAATAGATTGCGCAACAAAAGCATGCAGATGCTCAAATGGAGACCTGAATGAAAACTGCAGCCATCGCGACATCGGTTCATTTCCCAAAACATTTTCACACAAAACTAATACAATGAATTTTCATTGACACTTTAGCACCTGTTGGCAAGTTCAGACGAAGCCTTTTTTCACAAGTGCTGCATTGTGGGAGAGTTTCACATCATGTGGCACGCTCCCACAATAAACCTCCATGATAAGAGGGTCTGTCTGTGAACAAAATAAAGCAGGCTGCGGAAATAGTAAAGAAAGATTTTATAAGGGAAGTTGCCCAACTTCCTATTTAAACCAGTGGATGAGAAGTATTGTTTAAAAGAGGAAATAAGCAATAATCATATTGGTTTTGAATAAAAAAAATTTGTTGAAGAACACAATCTTCTGCCTTTGGTCCACTAACATTCACATGGCACAGCTGTGAACTTCTTAATGCCAATAATAGGTTGGGCATGGAATCCGATGACCTCCTATAGAGTTGGACAAGCCTTTCAATGGCCTTGTGCCCCTTCAACATCAGGAATTCTTGTGAACTGGATCTTGTATGACTTGCATTTAAACTCAGAGCTCGAGAACATAAACACCCCAGTAACGAAACAAAGAGAACATTTGAAGCACCTAATAAACCACAGCGTCTAATCAATTACTGGGTTATTCCAAGCGCATTGCATCCCGTGATTGAGACAAAATAAAAATCATGGGACAGAGTGCGACTCTGTCCTCTGGACGGACATATACAGAAGAATAATGAGCAGGAAATGGAGAAAATGTATCTGCCAACTAGCATAGAGTCATAGACAAGGCAGCTTGGCTTCTGGAAACTTGGCGGATAAGAACTGGCAAAAATGAAAACGGAGGATACATTAGTGGTAGGAGTCACTGACATTGTCTGAAGGGCATTTATACTATATCAACACTAATGCTAACATACAATCCAAAATGTAGGCGACTTTGTTTCTTCACAACATAAACAAAGATTTTTAATGCAGCTGTTGTAGTCTGTCAGCCATAACATGCGAGTCAATGGGCACACAAAAAAAAAAAAAATAAAGTAACAAAGACAGACAAAATAGCATTGAATCTACAGATTGTAGATAAGAGTGGCACTTGTCCATTTGAGAGATAGGTGGTGGTAATGCACGGATAAGTCTGCAATCTGCCGAAAAGCAAGAAAAAGAAGACAAGCTGGCTGTTGTGAATGAGTCGAACATTGTGGTGTATCAGAGGTAAAAATATTGTTTATACATTTCAGGGTTTTTTTCCACAGGGCAACCACTTTGTGTCACATCAATCTATCGTCACGAGCCACAGGTTTTAATTTGCTTTTGTCTGTTTTTTTTTTTTTTTTTATACTCCCAAAGATTGTGTGCCTATTGACTCGAGTTAAAAAATCTTAGTTTGTGTTCTGCTGATGAAACAAAGTCATCTACATCTTGGATGCCTTGGGGGTAAGCAGATAAACATTGAATTTTCCTTTTTGGGTGAACCATCCTTTTGACGGCTGACTTTTCAAAATAATGTGTGTGGTCACATGACTGAAAAGAGGCTCATTTTGAAGGGTCACAGCAAGGCCTTAACTTTCTCCCCTCAGTGCAATGTTAGTCCTCTACTCTGCCAAAACTCTCAACTCTATGAAAAATACAATAAATAAGGCATATCTGAAATGACAGCAAACCTGTTCTTCTCCTGTTACCTAATAACTTGCTGATTTCAAAATCTAAACCATCTTTTAGAAATGGCACGAAAAGTGGCTATACTGCTACAATCAAACTGAGTGAAATGTGATCGCAGGGACCTGTGAGACTCACACAGATGCTTCTGAACAATCTTGCATAATCAAGTACCAGTCTATCACTGAAATATTCCACTAAAGAAAAACTTTTGTACAACCACAACAACACATTTTACAATTATTGATGTAAATACAATGCATTGTTTCAGTACGCTTAAGAGTCAACACTAAGGTTTACTTTTCTACATGGAACACAAAAGAAGGAAGGATGTTCTTGCTGCTGTTTTCCATACAGTGAAAGTGACTAGCTGCTGTCAAGCTCCAAAAAGACACATTTGTGTGCCAATTATCATAAACATACTGTAGCATAAACATTACTAAAGGCTCACTGTAGCCTTGTGTGAGGAACAAATGTGGGTTTATTTTGGTCTACTTGGCTGCTTCTCCAACATTGTGCCAAGGCTTAAAAGGACTTAGTAATAGAGTACAAGGCATATTGACACTTTTAAGGTGCTTTTTCACTCACAAAGACAAACCGTCAACCATCTTTTTTTCAAGATTCTTTGATGAACAGAGAGTTCAAAAGCACTCCATTTATTTGAAATAGTTTTGTTCCCCAACAATAATTCATGAAATGCAACAAGGTCAACTTTGCTAACTTTAATGGACATCTGAAAGGTATTATAAAATACGTGTGTGCGCAAACTGCCAGAAAGCACAGACCAAAACAGAGAAAAGAATGACAATCTTAAATCTAAAAAAAAAAAAAAAAAAAACTACTTCAACTTCACATGAAATGAATAAAGCCATAACAAATCTAACATTCCACTTTTAGTTCAGACGTTTTCAATAAACTGACATCAAAAAGATCGAGAATTAACAGCATATCTGTCATAACACGCAGACTGGAGTTTAAACTACACTACAGCGCACCAACAAACACCAGGACAGGAAATTTACACCAATGAGATCAAAAGAATTCTCTGCGTGCTTTTGGCAGTCAAGTAAACTCTCAACCTTGAATTGCTGAATGGTCCACCAAACCGATTTAAGCCAAATGTGCAATGTTCACATCCGCAACAGAAAACAAATTCAACAAAGGCTACAGAAGATTTGATTGCAGCTTCCTCATTCCTCCCTGTAGTTCTGTAGTCTTTCGACATTTTTTTATTTTCCTGTGTTGCCATGACAGCAAAAAGAGAACAGCGTGCACATCTACCTGAGCAAACATAAGGAACCGATTAAAAATTAAAAATCAGACACTGAATTTCAGTGTTAAAGCAAGATTTGTCCATCACTAGACAAGGATCACTTTTACTAATAGGTGAAAGGTCTCTCATTAATTCAATAGAAACAAATCACTCTGCAAATCAGATAAATAAGTTCTTGCCACTCGATCCGGAGTATTATCATAAAGACAGTATACGCAGGGTAAACATACAGGTTTTATCCCGCAGTCTGCTAGTCAGATCTCACGATGGCCCGTGGGCACCAGCTGCAGAGAGACATGGGCACGCAGAAAAAAAGAGGAATGAACAGATGGCAGCCCTGCGTGAGAGAGATGAGGGGAGGAGAACAGAAGATTCAGACAGGAAGGCTGTGGCTCCTGGGGAGGCTGCTCATCCACTGACTGCAGCCCAGGAGGGATGAGAGAGAACAGGCTGCTCAGATGCAGGGAGCTGGGCGGAGACAAGATGACCGGGACGAAGACAGGGTGGTCAGGAGGTCAGAGAAGACTACCAAAACAAGCACGGTGTGATATTCAGTGACGTCCATGGTATTTCTCCAAAACGTAAACACTATCGACCGCCGAGGGGCTTTATCTTCCAGGTCTCTGTCATACAGTTAAACAAATGTTTTAAAGCTGAGCATATTGCTTCATGCTAAATTGTGCGATCGTTCCTCATGTGAACTAGATTTGTATTTTAGAATTTGTATATGCATGGCCATATGGACACTGGGAAAGGTCCGGCATCCATTACACCCCACACGCTAAATATATTGTGGATATTATATATGCACTGTATTATATATATTTATAATTAAATACTAAGTACATGCATATTTACAGGCATTCAGTATTTGGCATTTATATTAAATGATTAAATAAACAGGATTAAAATACAAAAACTTGGGAAATCTTCACTTGGATGGATAATGCATTATACACACACACACATATATATATATATATATATATATATATATATATATATATATATATATATATATATATATATATATATATATATATCTCCAGTTAGTTATTTAAAAAACATAGTAGCCTAAATCAATAGAAGGTAGGACAATGCGTTTCCTCCATTTCCTCCCTAACATCAACAACAGGCATCTGAAAATACCAAAGACTATAAAAACTATGCAGAAACCCATAAATTCTCATTCTCATATGAATGACATTACACAAAGAAACATGAGTCGTTAAGTATTAGAAAGATTTTTTTTAAAAAAGTAGAAAGCTATTAAACGTGTGATTCCATGCATTACATTTTTTTTTTTTTTTAAACTTCCCATGGCACGTTACAACTTAAGACGACTTATCTGCAAGCGATTAAAATGCAAAGTCTTACAAATGAACATTCGTTAATGGAATCGGTACGATTGAATGGATATAGTACAGAGATGCAAAGAGAGGTTTCTTTGGTAGCAGCACATTAACAGCAGGTGTTTAATGCTAACATATGGTATAACGATGCTGCAAGTTAAACCCACGCCAGTTAAATAAATAGTCGTTCTTGTTGACTAAAAAAATAAATAAATACACAAATAAATATTTTTCAGCTGAAACATGTCACGCTATGGTCGGGTTCTAGTTTTAATAGTATTCATAAAAACAGTATATTTTGACATAACGAACTAATTATAATGTGTAAAAGTGCTCTAACCCGAGTAAAATTCCTGCCCATGTTTATCCCGGCTGACTGTCACATTACCAGAGTTCATGAAAATTAAAGAAATTGAAGAACCGCTGTTTTCTTCCAGCTGCTGGCTGTGCTAACAAACAAGCTAGCTAACTTCTGAAAGTTGAGTTTTTGTTGCGTTTCTAATCCGTGCCGACATGTCACGTCAGGATCTCAAAACGGTTGCGCTACCTTGATCGGCTTCCTCCATCCCGTCTTTGCGGCTTCTTTATGTTGTGAAGTTACTCTGATCCTCGCGGTCCCGCTTTCCCACTTCAATCTCTCAAATTTGAGCTCAAAGCTGCCACCGCAACCAGGCTGCTGCGCGAGGTGGGGTGGGGTCGTGCGTGACGTCATGACGCACGGCACGTAGAGATGTAAACAGGGCGCGAGGACCCACCTGGCGCGTCCACGATTAAGCGTTTTGTTGTTTGTTTGTTTGTTTTTTTTTTTTTAATATTTAAGGATCACCATTTACCGCTGGAAAAATAAATGTAACTTAACTAAACTAATCGAAATAATTGTTGTATTAGAAATAACTTATATATTTCCTTAACTTAAATATTTCCAGTGTATATTTGGCAAGTCAACAAAACCAACTGGCCAATTTTTTTTTCGCCGTGCTCAATGTATGTTACACATTAAAAAGAAATGTATTACACGTATATATGTACAAAAAAAAAAAAAAAAAAGAATAGCTACAGTAATTATTAGAATTTATTATAGCCTAATATTTTTTTACCAGGCAAATATCGCAAAAATAAACAAATAAAAAACTAACAAATTGCTATTGTGTTTAAAGAAGAAAATAAGAGTTTGAAGAAGCGATAACATGGCCATTCAGAACTAATAAGCCTAAATTGCCTTTTAATGAACACGTGTCTATTTTCGACGACAGGATACCGGAAGAGCTGTAAATTGAGGTATATGTGTTCCTTCACGTTCACAGGGTGGGCACGAAATACCTCATTTACCTACAGTCAAACAAGACACGCCCAGAGGAAGCAGTATGAGGCACTTATACGTCGTCTATCATGTTGGTACTGTAGGAAATTACGCCACCCACTGGGTGACAGGATTTAATAATCCTTCAGTAAAGTATCATTTAAACCATTTATAAAATATTAGTGTTGAGTATCGAGACGTTTCTTAAACCTCCACAGGTGTTGCTATTAGACAACAAAACGAAAAACGATTGTAAACATTTTTGTTTGACTATGAAAATGTTTTCAGCTTTAGCTTGACGCTGTAAGGACAGATGTTTTATATTCTATTCAGTCTGTTAAATGTATGCATGGGTTTCGACTTGATGTCTTTAATCGGTAATAAAATTCAAGGCGATCGAGTAAAATGAATGCATCAGCGTTTGTTTTTCAGCGCAGCAGTTAATTAAAGAGGTGCATTCAAACCGACGCTTAAAAGCTGTCAGCTTTCTGGGTTTACTTATTGACATAAGGGCTTGAAAGTCAATAAACGCATAAAAAATGTGTGCGTGCGTGTATTATATTTGCATTGGCGGCACAAACAAGCGACTTTTAATCAGTATAACTATTTTTTATTATTATTTAAGGCGAATACAATAATGTAAAAAAAAACATTTTCTTTAAAAAAAAAAGTTTTAAAAATTATTACGTTTTTTTTTTTTTTTTTTTTTTTTACTACTAAAATAGCAAACTAATAAAAAAAACGCCAAAAAAAAAAAAAAGACTCAAGACGTTGGTCAATAAAATAAAAAGCTGTCCATCTCCGCCGCCACCTGTAAAATGCACCTATTCAGGAACGAACCCACCTGTCCCGAGCATCGTGCCTCGCGCGACAAACATGGAGCGACGTCTGTAATGACACGCGCAGGGGAGGCGTGAAAGGGATACAAGGACTTATTGGTTCGAGACGTGTACTTCTATAGAAGAAAAAGCATGCGGAAAATGGGTGCAGTCATCGACACAAAAGACCCCTGGCTGTTTGCCGTCACCCCCATCTTCCTTTAACTGGAGCCCCCCCTCCTCCTCCCTCGGACCGAGATGCATTGTGGGGGAAGTCGTTGCCATTCGACCTCTGCGGGGCCTGCGCGGACGCAGACAGAACCCTCAAATTCATTATGCCTTTAAAAACCCTATTTATTTCCGCATAACCTACATACTCGCACCAGGAGGCCGGAGCGCGGAAAAAACGGCTCGTTTCATGCGGAGTGCTTTATTTAAGAGAGCCGCGATCGGATTTTTGTTTTGTTGAGAAAGTGCAGATTGTAATTTATTTGAAGAAAAATGTCCGGAGAGCGAAACCGCAGGTCGCTGGCTTTCCGAGGAGGTGGATTAGCCGTCACCGGTGCCAGCGCCGTCGGAGGCAACAGCTGCGAGGCCCCGGCCTGTCAAGACCGACATCTGAACGGGAACAGAGCGGATCAAGAGGACGACGGGGATCTGGGGGCGAAAGGACCGTCGCCGGGGAAAGTCGAGGGCGGGGGGTCCGTGAGCGACAGCACAGAGCCCGAGGAGGACGACGACCCGGAAGGGGGCAGTTGGACAGCGGGGAAAGATCACGGCAGGGGCGCTTCAAACAGCGTAATGGTGAAAACCGAGAGCTGTAAGCGGGCGACCGGCAACGGCGTGAACCGGGAGGACTGTCGCGCGGGAGAGGCGGAGGAAGCGGCGGCCGCTAGAAAGCCGCTGCTGGAGATGAGACCCCAGACGCTGCTCCAGAAACACTCGCTCTTTCAAGCCTCCTGGCTGCAAGAGTTCCCGTGGCTCAAATTCAGCCAGGGAACGGGGCTGATGTCCTGCTCCTGGTGCCATAACATCGCCGCCAGCAACAGCGACGAGCTGGTGAAAGGCAGCCGGAATTACAAGCGGGCCTTGCTGCTGAGACATCACCTGTCCTCGGAGCACGGCAGGAATGACCCGACCAGACAGGTACGTCCACGCTGCGGTATACCGGGGACGGGAACGCTCGGGCGCGCGACGGAGCCCACCCGGGCAGCGCCGTTCGGTGTGTGGCTAACAAAAGTCGACGTTTTCCCGGTTATTTTGGAGCGGGGGTGCTATTTTTAAAGCCGTTTAGCGAGCTACCAGGTCTGTTAGCTATAGACTCGGGTCGGAGGTAGCAGGTTAGCATATGCGAGCTAACTGGATCAGCGCTGTCAGTCTGTGAAGCTGAGCTGAGCCGAAAGACCCTCCGCTAACTTCAAAGCGTAAAATCGATATTTTAGCGTGCCGTAGCAACTTGACCGCCGGTTATAGATGGGTCGTGTGTTGTTATAATCCTGCATTTACGTTATATGGATTCAAATAGGTATTATTAAACGGGCCAAAAAGTATGGTAAAGTGAGACTCAAAATGTGTGTCCTGGTTTCCTGTACTGCGCTGTAATTATCAACCCTGGTTGTCATGGTTACTAACCTGATTGCTACAGAGGTCACACAATGGCAAGGGTTTGACCCTGCTACCTTTGGGGAGCCGCACCCCTTCCCAACCCCCTCGCTGTAAAAAAACTGACCTCTGGCACATCTCTCCCTCCCCTTTTAGGGCACCTAAATTAGAGGCATTGTGTTAGGTGACTCCCCAAGATCCATAGATAGTGTGTGTGTGTGACTTGCTACACTGGGTCAGAGTGAATTATGTCGCCTGTAATGACAGCAATGCCTGATACGTGCAGGCCACTGCAACCAGCAGAATAAGATTAGGCTCGAATAAATCATATCATATCAGCAGCTGAGAAACACTTGTGAGATAATGCCCTGTAATAGTAAAATGTAATTTATATTTGATACTTCTGCATTCTGCTTTCAAAGGAACCGTACAACGCCAAGACATGCCATTTAAGATAAATAGTTATTGATTGATTTTTTTTTTTTTTTTTGTGCTTTTGATTCCCTGTCCATTATCAAGCCGCAAAATGATTGATTCATGTACTAAATTCTATCTGTTGCTGCCCAGAAGTCGTCTTGTAACTGGTTTGCCAGTAAAATCCCTTAGGATCGTGTGGTATGATAATGTCCAGTCTAATCAGAGTGACACAAAGTGTTCCACTAACTCAATTTATACCCCTCACTAATTAGGAAGGAAAGGAGGAGCAGAGATTACCACCGCCTCCCTAGCAACAGAAGGGTTAAGACGCTGCAGAAGATCTGTTACGCCTTCCCTTCCTTACCACTTTTCCCTTTTGCATATACTTAGCTTTTTTTTGTATGACTGCATAATGTAGAATAAATGTGTTATGCTGCATTCATTTTCCATTATAGGATATAGTATTTGTGATTTACGCTCTTAAAAATTAAGGCTTGTGTGAAATAGGGGGTTTCACAGCGATGCCATTTAGAGGAACCGTTTTGAGTTTTCCAAAAAACTCATTAAACAGTTATGAACATGACAGTTTTTCCATAGTGTGAAGAATATTTTAATAGAAAATTTTTAAAATATAAAGAACCTTTCGGTTCTGTGCGATTACGGTTCCTTATTGGCATCGATGAGAGTCGAGAAGGTTCTTCGTAATGACGAAAAATGTTCTTTACAAATGGTTGGTTTTTTTGGACCTTAAAAGCGGTTCTACTACAACATCGCTGAGGAAACCCTCTTTTTGGAACCTTTGTTTTTAAGAATGTGGACGTTAAAGGTTTTTGATGGAGTCGTCGATGCAGATGAAGAACCATTATTTTTAAGAGCGATTATGTCATTGACCTCGAAGCGGTAAGAGTAGCGGACATGGAGATCACGAGATTGTGGAAGAATAGTATCTGTCTTAAAGTATCCTAATTGGGTGAAACATTAGGACGGCTGCTGTCTGAGTAAAGAAAGGCTGTTCTGATAGGCCACGTCCTCCAATAGCCAATTTCATAATTATGATCTATTATGTTCTTCATTGCAGCAACTGTCTGTCATAATGGGCTAAATTTCTTCACTGGTCCATATCAAACTAACTGTAATTGGATTACCCCTAAAGAAGGGTATCTGGGCTGCCTCACGCTTCAGACTCGACTTCGCCCTCAAAGTATTTGCCCTCTGTTCCCGTTATTAGTGAGCTGCAGTGAAGACGAGGGTCTCCACCCCTGTACTGTCTGCCGCTGTGAGATATGTGTGTATTGGGGGGGCTGTTGTGTCGTCGGTGCTGGTGGTGGTTGTGCTGGTGGGGGAGAATTCCCTGGAATTTTGTATCGATGAGCCCTGCTCTTTGTTGGGAGGCCCAGATCCTGGCATTCCCCTCCCACACCTTGGGTCAAGCACACTGCTGCATTGTTCATGCATCTGGATGAGGGGACCAGGCGCTGGCCTCAGGGGCTGGGATGGCTCAGGAAGACTATGCGCAAGGAAAACAAAACCGTCGTCCCTGTTGTCTGAGGCACAATGTCCCCCTAACGTGCCACTTGTGTAGCGTATTTTCACCAAGGCCCTGGTAGGTGATAAAGGCACGGGTTGCTGAAGGCTATGTGTTTAAATTTTGGGGAGCTATTGTTGGTTTACGGTGAATGAAACATGTTGGAAGTGTACAATAGAATAATGGGTGTTGGCAACTCTTCGCCTGAAGAGCTTTAGGCGACTATCTGTTCAACTGCAGCGCAGGAGAAGGGCAGCGGTATTGGTAGTGGTTGTATAATGTTCCTGTTTCGCATCAAAATGAAAGTCTGGGGTGGGAAACCAGAGAGAGAAACCACAGCAAGTTTCGTGTGTTTTACGTGTTTTAATCTGAAAACGCACGTTTCCTATTTTCTTTGATGTGCCACATTCTGAACAATACTTTTTTTTCCCCTTCTACATACACCACCGTTAAAAGGTTTGGGCCTGTAACAAGTAAAAAAAAATAAATAAGCTTTTCTTTTAATTTCTTTGGTCAGATTTATGAAATAAGAATTTTTTGACATGCTGATTTAAAAAAATAAAATAAAATTATCATGCAATACATTTCTATTATCAACAATTAATGTGGAAAACTGTTGTTTTGCTTAACATTTGTTGAAACCATTCTGCATTTTTTTAGAAGATTTTTTGGTGAATCAAAAAAAAAATCAAAAAGAATAGAATTTATTTGAAATGTAAACCTTTCATACGTTCCAATTTTTTTTCTTCTTTTTTAAAATCTTATTAACCCCCCAATCTTTGAACACTAGTGTAAACGAAATCCAAACGTGTCAGGGGTTTTGTGAGTAAAAACAAATGTCTGAGTAACACAATTAGCATAAACCGTATGAGATCATAATTTTGGCATTTATAGATATTGTAAAACTAATGTCTTTTCCTTTCGTTGTTTGGTTGTACAGTTTGCACAGGCCAAATGGCTTACAAAAAGAGGGCACAAATGACCTAGCAGCACAACTGTAGACAATAACAATAACAAACATTCAATTAAGAAAAAGACTAAGCCAAATGTCAAACTGTCACCACAGACTCATTTTGACAGGGTTTAATGGGGGGAATCTTCGAAAAGCATCTGTTCTCTTGCATACATTTACACGTGGCACATCTGGAGAAAGGATGAACTGTGTGCGAGTTTGCATGAGAGAACGAAAGGAAGAGAAAGAAAGAGAGGTTAATTCTGGACTAGTATGTCCTGACACCCTCTTTGGACTGCCACCTCATCTGTCCTCTCTCCATAGCTTGGCTTGGCCCATAGTCAGGCTCTCTCTGGATAGACAGAGGCGAACAATAGTGGGGACATTGTGACACCACAAACGGACATTCAATCTTGTCTTAACACCCCTGTTTCTCCAAGTCATCCTCATTCTTCAAACCTGCTCTTCACTGTAAATCTGTCTGAACTCAACGCCGCTGCCATTTAGACTACATTTTATTGTAATTATTTTAAACGAATGCCCTCATGTCATTGCATACTTCACGTACCCCAAAAGGAGATTTTGAAGAGTTGCTCATTTTTACTACAGCTCTCATTCAGGCTTGTCATGTCGCCTTTATCTGAGAAACACACAAAAAGCGATTTTCAAACAGGTTTCCCAAACACGCCCATGTCTGCCATTGTTTGTCAAACAGATCCTAAACTCGTACCATCTGTTGAGTCACTGTTGCTGGTCAAAGGATGCTTAAACAGAGAATTGTTAAGAGAGTGCCATTGAACCAGTGTTTACTGGTTTTACAAATTATTACATTTTATACTTTTCCTCACACACAGCTGTAATATGACTTTAAAAGCCTTGGAATACCAATGCAAGTTATATGGACTACTTTGAAGGTGTCATATTAACAGTTTGGAGACCTCCTGGTCAAAAGAAAAAGTGTGGTGTGGGTGCAGTCAGATGTTTATTAAACACAAAATTATACTTTTATTCAGTAAGAACACATTAATTTGATCACAAGTGACAGTAAGGACATTCATAATGTTTCCATTACAAATACGTTTTTTATTACTTTAAGATTTATCAAAATGTCAGTTTCCACAAAAATGTTAAACAGCACAGGCTGCTGTTGTTTATGGAGCAGCAAATCCAATTCAATATTATCAATATTGAAAGATCATGTTACCCAGCACTTCATTTTATTGCAAAGAGCATTGTGAACATTTTCCAGAATATATTTTTGTGCATGCGTGTACATGTATTCAAAGAGTTTTGCAGGCTTTAAACAATTTAAAATGAGTGAAATATGACAAGATTTTGTTTCTGCTCTGGTTTTGTAATTCCAGCTGTGTTTTTCCAAGCCTTTTGCAACCTTCACCAGTAAGTGTGTTAGGGAATTGTAAGTGCTTTCTTCACAAAGCTTCAGTGTAGCACTAAAGCAGCAATAGTGAACAATGAGCCTGGAGGAAAGGACTGGCATTGTGTGGAGAAATGGGGTTGTGCTCTCTCTCTCTCTCTCTCTCTCTCTCTCTCTCTCTCTCTCTCTCTCTCTCTCTCTCTCTCTCCCCTCATTCTCTGTGACTACTGGTTGGGCCTGCTGTAGCTGGATCAGGCTACAGTAATAACCCCATCTACCAGGACAAGCCCAGCAGTGTGGAGGATGGGGGCTGGGGAGGCCTCCGCCCTGAGAAATAGATTTAATCTGAATTACTCCAGCAAAAAACCCAGCTGTGTGGTAGGAGGGGAAACCATGTAGGGTGGTATAAATTTCTGCATGGATTAGGACATCTGCTTTGCAATCCAGAAATATATTGTGTAGATTCACTCCCATTGAGTCTCTGGTACCAGCCTCTTCTCTCTGTCTGTCTCTCTCTCTCTCTCTGTCTCTCTCTCTCTCTCTCTCTGTCTCTCTCTCTGTCTCTCTCTCTGTCTCTCTCTCTCTCTCTCTCTCTCTCTCTCTCTCTCTCTCTCTCTCTCTCTCTCTCTCTCTGTCTGTCTCTCTCTCTCTCTCTCTCTCTCTCTCTCTCTCTCTCTCTCTCTCTCTCTCTGTCTCTCTCTCTCTCTCTCTCTCTCTCTCTCTCTCTCTCTCTCTCTCTCTCTCTCTCTCTCTGTCTCTCTCTCTTAATTGTGAGAGCAGATGATGGAGACTGATGGTGGGATGGGATAATGGCCAAATATTTCTCATCTTAAAGAGCATTAACAAGCTCGCAGAGATCGCATCCTATGAGTGGGGGGTTTATAACCGCTATACTTCCCCACAGTACTGCAGGTTTTGAGCCTGTTCAACCAGTTCTCTAGTCAAGAGTTGTCACCGTACACCTGCCCTTCACCTTATGTTTACACTGTAGACTAATGCTGATTGTCATTTTTGTTTGTTGTCACTCCACTAGGAGATGGAAAGGCCAGAGGACGCGGAGAACCTGGAGGTGGAGGACTATAGAAACAAGCCCAATGAGAACTCCTACTGCTACCAGCTGCTGCAGGAGCTGGACAAGCAGCGCAAGAGCGGCATCCTCTGTGACGTCAACATCGTAGTGGGCGACCAGGTGTTCAAGGCGCACAAGAACATCCTGGTGGCCGGGAGCCGCTACTTCAAGACCCTCTACTGCCTGACGAAGACAGAGAACTGCGACCAAACTACCGTCACACACTTGGACGTGGCGGCCGTGCAGGGCTTCTCTGTCATCCTGGACTTCCTGTACTCCGGCAACCTCTTGCTCACCAGCCAGAATGCCATCGAGGTGATGTCCGTGGCGAGTTACCTCCAAATGACCGAGGTGGTCCAATCATGTCGCGCCTTCATCAAAGACGCCCTCAACATCAGCATTAAGCAAGAAGCCCCTGATTCGGTGGTGGTCGACTACAACAAGCGACGGACAGTGGCGAAAGACTGCCACAGCGCCGACAAGAAGCCCAGCAACTTCTGGGCCACCAGCATCCTCTCCAAGCTGTCCATCAAGGCCAGCAGCCAAGTGAAGGATGAACCCAGTGATATAGAGGTGTCTGGTGGAGAAGGCTGCGCTTTGGGAAGCTCTGGTTGGGGTGGAGAGAACTCGTCGGAGTCGACAGAGACGGAGCCACAGGGTCCGGGGCCGGTGTTCGTCTGGAACGAGCCACATCCTGGTACTGGGGTCGTCGTCAAGAGAGAGGTGCATCCTGAGCCGGGCAGCGGAAGGCGGAAAAAGCAGACCGCCAAGCGCTTCGTCTACAACATCCCACCTGAGCCGGAAGAGGGTTTCGACGAGGGCATGTTCATCCAGCCGTCTGCCTCCTACACCAGAGAGGACTTCTCTTACCTCTCAGAGAATGCTGGTACGTTACCCATCATGCCTTGCTCTCGTGTTCAGGCTCTTCAAACCGAGTCCAATTCAAGCCATCAGTCATAACCAATTTGCATGTCATTAAGAACACACCCAGCAATTTTTAAAAAAAAATGTTTTCATTTCCTTGTATGCTGGAAGTGCCTATTGAGCTCTTTCAGGTCGTGGGAGTTTGGTTATTTGAATAACGTCGCCGCCCTATTATGTAGACTCATCAGCATACTTTAGTGCTGTCATTAGGTTTGTCACGCATGACAATAGTGTTTTTGACACCTCTCTATCACACTCACACAAACACTAGTATGCCTTACTGTGAAGCTTTTAGTAGTAGTAGTAGTATAATCAGTGTTTGTCAGAGGCAGAATACACAGCCTTGAGGAAGAGGTCATGCTATGTTCCAAATGGCTATCGTACTACTAGCGCTGTTTGTGAATTTGATACGCTGAGTACATGCCGTGCAAATTTTTTCAGTTTACATTCAACTGTAAATTTCCAGTCAAGTTGATTAGAAAAATGGCTCACATTTGGGAATCCGATTAGATCTTAGCTTGTTTACATTAATTTGAATGTGGTTATGCAATGGCTAACATGTTGTGGACTGTATTAAACACAGCATGCTCTATACAGTATGGAAATAATTTTTATAAAGGGCCTGATCAAAGCCTGCATGTACTGAAACACATTACCTGAAATGTATTACGTTTTAAACATTATTTGATAACAGTGTTTCATATAGATCAAATCCGATTTTAAGGTTTTTGATATTTTTTGATATTGACTAAGAATCATTAATATATAATGGTCAGGTTCACTGTGCAAGATGAATTAATACATGTAAAAAATATTATATTTGTCTATAATCTTTTATCAGAAGGCTATTTGCACTGAAATTATTTTTCTGCTGACGTCAAGGTCACTTAAGTTTCAACCAATGGGCACTGACACGATTTAAAGAGTCATGTAGTTCTTTTGACTGAAATCTGGTGTAAAATGCACATTTTTCTCGACTCGAACTTGCAATACAAATTCCCTTCTTATTCCCATTTCGTTTTCTACATTCTATCGTTTCCACGCACTGAAGATGAAATGACGTTCTCAGCCAGTTTTGCCATAGAGTTTGAGCCACAACACGCAGGGAAATCAACAGCTACAGAAACTTTTTCCACTAAGCTGATGTAGAAAACATTAGCTGATACGTTGTTACATCTTTTCTTTTCGAGCGGGAATGTGCTCAGAATTAAATAATATTACGAAAGCACGTTCTTGCCCTACATGCTAGCATACACGCGCGTCTAAACCTTTAGCTGTGGCAGTCAGCCAACCGGGGTCTCGCATTATGATTGCTTGTCCTCAGGCCCTGCGCAGCTCAAGGCCGCAAGACCATCTTCTCTTTTTAATTAGAGTGGCCAGTCCGTTTTCTCCTGCCCTTATTAAGGGAGTCTCCCCTCCCTTCGCCTCATACCACAAAAACCTGCGTAATCTCTAGCCTGCCGAGCTGTCATGCTTCAAACTCTCTGCCCCCATTAAGAAGAGCGGCGCGTGGTATAGTATCATGTCTTAAGTGACGCGGTTCTGAGAAGAGGCTTTCTCTTGCCGTTGTCGACTCCTCTAATGCAGGATAATGAAGTAAAGCAGGGAAAACGTTCTACCCCCAGGCTTCCTAAGCGCCCTCAAATGCACTTAGCTCATATTCCTGAGGGCACTTAAATGTGCCGAGCTGACGGCTCACACCTGCAAGGCATGTGTGTGTCGGTGTGTTTGCCTACACATACCTACATATGCTTACGTACTCGCCTGTGTACTTGCGTCCATGTTGACTACCCACTTCCTTTTTCACACACTGGGTTTTTTTGTTAGAGGGAATGTTGCTTATTGCTTAAACCCTGTCCGTTTATTACGTAAATATACTCTGATTGAATTGGTGCCATAAATGTACGTATTAGTACCTAAAAGATACAAAAGAACAGGCACAGTTTTCATTTTAATTTAAGTTTGTTGTTTTGTTCTTTTTAGCATTATTTTAAAATATTTCTATTTAAGATTTCATTTTATTTACATTTTTAGTTATTTTAGTACTTAAACTCATTTCAGTTATTTGTCACAACAACAGCATTTAGTCATTTCTAATTTTCATTTAGGCTTTTTTTCTTTTGTTTGTTTTAATTAAACAATTAAATCTAAATGTTAGATGGACAAAAGGTATTTTAGCTTCCTTTTATTTTAAATACAACTACTACATTTTAAGTAGTTTGTTTTAATATTAAAAATTAATTACTTAATTTTTAAAGTCTTTATTTTATTTCAGCTTCATTCGTAGTAGTAGTAGTTTTAATAAATAGACATTTCATTGCAGTTTTAATTTTCATTGGAATATTCATTTAATATTTATTTTAATTAATGATAAATAATAAGAAGAACGCTAGTGTCACATCATGTAGACAAATCATTTTCGATAAAACATTGTGTTGTGCTTGGATGAGCCCTGTCTTACACATCTCAGAGCAGGATCCGTCACCATAAATGCACGAGTTCTTTCCAAACAGGACGGTTGACGGTTTTCAGCAGCGGCACACACACACACACACGCCCATGCGCACACACACTACCCCCAGTTCGCTCTTCTGAGGTGCAGCCCTGCCAGGGGCCGTCCCGCCCTAATCCTGCTAATGCAGCCCAACTATCTCTGCCATTCCAAATATTGACCCAGGCAGAGTGGGCCCACTGCAGAGGTACTTACAATGGGATCTGACGGCTTTGGCCTGCCTGCCTGCTAATCCACAGTGTGTAAGATGATCCACTGTTAGGGCTTCACCCATTTATTTACACATCATATCTCCTCCACACACCCATACACACACACACACACTTACTGCCTTACGCAAAGTCATGATCTTTACAAATTCATACGTGTCCAGTGGTATGAAATGATCAAGGATTGTATGAGAGTGAACGGTAGAAGTCTGTTCAGACTAAAATCACTAACTAGCGTCCACAACAACATACAATAACCTTATTATAAACATGCTATACCTATAGCTAATGCTGTTTCTCATTGGAAAAGAGATTCCAATGATATTCTGCTTTGATTGTAGTTGAAGTAGTAATCGTTATAACTATTGTCCTTGTTAATGGGCTATAAAGGGATGGCTCACCCAAGAATGTAAATTCTGCAATTAATGCTTGCACTAATTACTCTAATTTCTTCGTTTAGCTTTAGAAAACAAATTTACGAAAATATATTTTCGATGAAATCTGAGCGCTTTCTGACCTTTCATAGACCGCAACAGAACTACCACATTTAAGGCTCAGAAAGGTAGTAAGGACATTGTTAAAATAATTAACGTGACATCAAGAATTGTTCAGTTATGTAGTTATTTTTGTTTTCTTTGTGCCCAAAATGTTTTCTTGTAGCTTCATCAAGTTACAGTTGAACCACTGCCATCATGGACTATTTTAACAATGTACTTTATACGTTTCTGGGCCTTGAACGTGTCTGTTGTGTTGCTGCCTATGCAGGGTCTTCATTGCAACTTTCATTTTTGGGTGAACTATCACTTCAAAGGAACAGTTTAACCGTAAAAATTAAAATATCCCTATCTTTTACTTGCCTGCAAGCCGTTATTCGTGTATATGACTTGCTTCTTTCAGACAGTCTGAGTTTTAAAAAAATGAATCGTGGCTCTTCCAAGCTTGGTAATTCGGGTGGATGGTGATCCATGATTTCGAAGCTCCGTAAATCGAATATATCCCCAAGTACTGTAACGTAAAACTAAGCTATACACCTTCGGAGGGTTATTACATGTCCTGTGACGCAAATAGTTTTTTGTAATAAAAAATATTTCTAATTTAAAAATTATAACCTAAATAACGCACTTGGCTGAGCTCTAACTTGATACAGCTTACACCATACATCAAGTCAGAAGTCAGCCAAGAAGCCTTGACGCTCGATGTTAGGTTAGAATTTTTAACTAGAAATATTTCTGTTACAAAAATGCATTGATCTGCTTCAGAGTACATTTGGTAATCCACCAGAGGCCTAAAGGTTAGTTTTTCGATGCAGTACTGATATATCCGATTTACCGAGCGTCACAATCGTGGCCACCAGCATTACCAATCTTGAAAGAGCCAGGATAAATAAAAAAAAAAAAAAAAAAAAACTGACTGTGTTTGTCTGAAAGAAGAAAGCCATGCGCTTTTGGGATAGCTTGCAGGGGAGTAAAAATGCCATAATTTTCCTTTTTGAGCGAACTACTTCTTTAGGCTGGAAAGTACAGCAACATCGAATACCTCATCAGTGTGTTGCAAACGTCATCACTCAGAGAAGGATTTTCTTCAAACGTAGTTATTTAGTTAATGCTCATGCATGCAAACACCCTTTACGTACTTGCATTTAGTCACTTCCTCACACAACAACGATGTGTAGCTACTAGCTATAAGCATTCCCGTGTTAGCATAATTGAGTGCATTTCAGGCCTGAGAGGCAGTGCAGCGTTTCCTCGGGGCCTGAGGTAAGTTTTAGAGCTTACAGGGTGGGGTCGGTTAAAACCTTGAGCCCATTTATCACCAATCTCTCAGATCTGGCCTAGCAGGTCTCGTCCAGCCTACTGCGCGATCCCAGTCGTGAACAGTCTCATGACTCAGGCCTGGCCAGTGAGAATCTAAAAGTTAATTGTTAACCATTTTAAGTACCAGCAAGCTCATAGCAACAGATTGAACTTTAATTTCAAGCCTGTCGGCACAGACGAACGGCACAGCTGCTGCCGGGCCTCTTTCAGCCCGCAAGGTGGTGTTTAGAGCTTCGACTGAATTCCCAGGTGATCTGGCTCTCGTCACCCCCTTGGAAACCTGCTTGACGACCCTTTGTTTTGCCCATTTTGGCTCAGACAAAGCTGGATCCCACCCCCAAGCCCACATGCTGTAGCTCCGGTCTAATTGTCACAAGACACCACTCCCAAGAGAGCTTGAGTGTTGGGATGAATCTTTTCAGAAACCAGAGATTTCAATTTATGCACACCATGAAGTAGTTTCTCTCATACAAACAATTAGGCTGTTTCTGAATGTTTCTTTGTGGAGAGGAACTGCGGTTAGACGGAAAGAGTTCTTGCGTTTTATACAGCTTGTTTATCAGTACAAAATTGCATTAGACTAATATAGTTATGGCTTCTGGCATGTGGTTTCCATAGCAACTAGCACACTTTCGCAGCATTTTTTTTTTTTTTATGTAAGGGTGACACTTGACGGTACATACAGGCGCTTGCTTATACACGCTAATTTTCTCTCCTAAGCCACACAAAGCCACTTTTTGCATGTCATGTGTCACAAAACTGACAATTAGAGCTGATAACGCGAACAGAGAAAATTCTGCCTGCGACAAATATTAACTGCCTCTGCTGGCTTGGCAGATCTCAGGCTGAATTGTTTATATCTCAGGAACCGGTGTGAAAAGTGCTGAGAATCTATTTGTTTGTGTGGTTTCTCCTAGGAGAAGCGCCTGAAAACGCCCTCAATAAGCTGAAGTGTCCCCACTGTAACTACATTGCCAAGCACCGGCGAACACTAAAGAGACACCTGATCATCCACTCGGGCGTGCGTTCCTTCAGCTGCGACATCTGTGGGAAGCTGTTCACTCGCCGAGAACACGTCAAGAGACATTCCCTGGTAAGACGGGAGCACAAGTGTTTATAGTGTGTGAATCTCAGAAAAACATTTCACCCTAACTTTTAAAGAACACTTATTTTAGGAAAACATATTTTTAAACCACTATGTACTTTTGGGACAGCTGAATGTTTTCCTCCATAGTTCCCCAACCAAATAAAATGCATTCGTGTGTGTGTGTGTGTGTGTGTGTGTGTGTGTGTGTGTGTGTGTGTGTGTGTGTGTGTGTGTGTGTGTGTGTGTGTGTGTGTGTGTGTAATTATTTAATATTTATTATTATTATTATTATTATTATTATTACTATTTTAAAGGAATCAATACATTTTGTTTATACAATTTTTGTAATTAAATTAAAAATAAAATTAGAACTGCTTGGTTAATAATTTATGTTTACTAAGGTTAACTAAGGCATTCTAACAAATTCAAACAGCAATATGCATTGATGTAGAGTTTAAGATGGTCCTCATATTTACATTTATGGTTACTAGACATGGGCAAAATGCAATCAAGGATTTTTATTTTTTAAATTTCTCTTTTCTTTTCTTTCTTTCTTTCTGTATGTATATATGTGTGTGTGTGTATATATATATATATATATATATATATATATATATATATATATATATATATATATATATATATATATATATATATATATATATATATATTATTATTATTATTATTATTATTATTATTATTATTATTATTATATATATATATATATATATATATATATATATATATATATATATATATATATATATATATATATATATATATTTTTTTTTTTTCCTCCCATTGGCTGTTTTCATCCACAATCTTGCAAAAATCACTGTCATCTTTCTCCACTCACTAATATCCCTTTTGATTCCATTCGTTTGCAGGTTCACAAAAAGGATAAGAAATACAAGTGTATGGTATGCAAGAAGATCTTCATGTTGGCGGCGAGCGTGGGCATACGGCACGGCTCCCGGCGCTACGGCGTGTGCGTGGAGTGCGCTGACTCCCACCAAGGCACGCAGGAGGGTCTGGAGGGCATGCAGGACCTGGAATTCGCCCGCGACGAAGACTTTGACGAGGCCGGAGAGGGAGACGAGGACATGGAGGCGGAAGGGGAGGAGCCCAATGAGATTGACCAATCCAACTGCGAGGGTGATGCGGGTGCCACCCCCGAGAAGGACTAACTTAGACATAACCTGGTAGAGAAACGAATCAAAATGCAAAGAAAAAAAAATAGCTGGGAAACAATCAACAATTCCAAAGTGCTATCAAACCTCTTTGTTGCACGTGAAGTTATGTCAAAGAGATATATAGCTTTGTTAGAGAGGGACTCCAATATTTAAAGATTGTTCTATGTGTCAGAGTCTGGGCCCTGTGCCTGTCAGAGAAAGAGGTATAATGATATATAACAAAAAAATCAGGTTTTTCTGTGATGTATTTTTTTTTTTTTGTAGGGGATGAGGGTGTACAGCGTTTGAGTTATAATAGGCCAATCATATTAAAAGAAATATTAATTATTTAATTTATGAAGAAAGATATTATGGTCTTATGAAAATGATAGAATTAGATTTCTTTTTTTTTTAATGTACGTCTGCTTATTTTCAGTTCATAACTGCGCTTCCTGACAGACCTGATCGTATATTGCTCAGAGGAGGAGCTCGACAAAGAATGAGCATTATAAAAATTCCGCTTGCAGGAAGATTTTTTTTTTTTTTTTTTTTTTTTTACTGCGTGTGTGTTTCCTTTCTAGGTATATGTTGTCATGAAATTTTATGAAATATATATAAATATATATATTTTCCTTTTCCTGCACAAATCTTGGAACCAAAAATCTGTTTTGTGACTCTAATTGACCACAGCCATATTTATGATTAAGTTATACGGGGCTGTTAGATCGTGCCAAGCAGAACGCACACCAAGATTTTTCGCAGGACACAGAACTACTGAAAATGCTGAGAGAACATAAAGCAGAGAAATATATATATATATTAAAAAAAAACAAAAAAAAACTGAAAAAGAGAAAATGCTAAAATATAAGGGGAATATATTATTGCTAGCTTTATTTGAATCACAGCATCACAGTAACACTTTATAAAGCATTTTGACATTCACTTAAAGCTTGAAT